>NC_083317.1:118465730-118768760 GCF_963455315.2 Globicephala melas
GTTTCTAACAGAGTTTGGTCTCCAACAAAGTAATATTGATGTTCTAGAGTGCAAAAGAGACCTAGGAATTTAATACCACCGTATAATGCAAATTACATAGTTTGCTAAACCACAGCTTTCACAATTTACTTCCTAAGAAAAAAATTCTGAGAATGTTTTTAAATATGCTAACACTGGCATAGAATTTGTACAGGGCTGTTGGTAAGAAATTGCTGTTACTTAAAATTTCTTTATAACTACATTTATGGAGGTATGAAAGATAGTCCCAAAACTAAGATAGAAAGCTGTTTAAAAGATAAACTTAGAAGCTAATTCCTGATATTTCTACTTCACAAATTAGAAGAAACCTTCAAATATTAAAAAGAAAATACATAATACACCAATATTCACAAAGAGGTGAATATTGTTATGGCCTCTTCCTTCCCCCACCTTATGTTGTTTTGTGTCAAAAACCTAAGAAAGACTGGAGGGACAAAGACCATCATGACGGTTCTCTCCCCAGGGCTCTGGCACAGACTCAAAGTATAAGAAAGAAGGGAAGGGATGACTGGGCATGAGAACAAAATGAGTAAAAACCTTATGCCGGATTCAGTTCTACATTTTGCAATCTCAACTCTCCATTGTCATTAGATGGAAGTAACACTCCCTTCCCATAAGATGTTTGTTTTAATTCCCTCAGAAAAAAAGTCCCAGTGGACCTGTCTTTCTGAAATTTACAGCCAACCCAAGCACAATTGAATTTAATGGAATCTTTGCTACCTAGTTGTAAAAGTGGTAAGATAGGAATAAAGATAGGTACAGAGTTTAATCTGAGGGAAGAGAAAGCAGGTAAAACATTTCAACATAAAATATTGAAATCAGTTAAGTTCCCCAAATAAGCAAAATTAAGAAATTGCCTTAATTTTTATTTTCTTTCTACCTGGTAAAACACATATGATTTCTATGACTTTTCTATTGGCTTTTTTCCCCTAGGTCTCTGCTTTCAAACCAGAAAGGAACCTACTTGGCAAAATGGTAAAATCTATATAATAAAATGTATGATCTTTAAATAAATATTCAGGAGAAAGAGTAATATAATTTACATAATAAAAATGCCTAATATTTCACATTCTATGCAAAATTTAGTAAAATTCTGGACAAAGGAAAAATTATATATCTTTAGATTTCCCCAGCAAAGATTCTTTTTGAATTTTTGCTACTTAACTGTGTGACCATGGAATTTAATGTAATGCAGGGTTTCTCATCTTTGGCACTATTGAAACTTTGGGCTATATAACATTTTGCTGTCTTAGGGTCTACTCTTTTTTGCCAAATGACCTAAAATCCTGGAAGGAAAAAAATAGATGGCAAAGACAGTACCTAGTAAGCAAGAGTACGTCAGGGAGGCAAGTGGATCATCCTGTGCACCATAGGATGTTTAGTTGCATCCCTGGCCTCCTCCTCTCGATGCTAATAGCAACCCACATTCCTACACACACATACCAGCCCCCCACTGTAAGGAGAGAATATGTCCCCAAACTGTCTAAACATTTCAAATGTCTACTGAGAGGCAAAACCACCCCTGGTTGAGAATTACTGATTTAATGCTTTGTCAAGTATAGAGAAGCAACAAATATTTACTGTGTGCCTATCATATTCAAAGCTGTGAATTATGAGTCATCATATTGTGAAAATACAGTGTTTGCTTTTAAGAAAGTTGCTATGTACTTGGTTACTAAATTTACCTGTGTGACTATCTAAAGAGTAGAAGATTATAAATACAAAGTCAAAACTACATGTACATGTATATCATGTCACATATTGATAGATAGATATATAGAGAGATAGTTGTCCAAAGAATTATTGTGGCAATCCCATGCTACAAAGATATTTTTAATTTTCAGATATACTAAAGCAGACTTTGTTTTATCTGAAATGATTAAGTAACTCAAAAATGCAATGTTTTAAAAAGCAAAAAAAAAGACAGACTAGTAATTTAGAATCTTCATCTGTTTTAAAGAATCAAGGTGAAAGAACCTAAACAATAGCATTTTTGAGTTTATATCTTATATAGTTAGATTAACATAAATCAAATGATGTATTATAGACTATAAACAATGTCAGTATTCTTACTATTTACTCAGTCTCTCAATTTTAATATGGACAAAACAACTGCAAAAAGGGGGCAAATTATGTCTGTCCTTGCTAAATGCAAAACATCTACTAAAAAGAGTTGGCAGTAGCAATAATTTTGATCAATTTACATAATAAATTCAGGGGGAGATTGGAACATGCTGACAAGCATTATCCCAATCTTATAAATTTGGATTTATGGTTATATGTTTATTTGGTATTCCAGAATATTCCTCCTCAAAAGCAAGGGGATAGTTAAATAACCTCAGAAGGTCCAGTTCATATGTAACTTCATGTATTGGTTACATGGAAGGCTTGATAGGGAATTTACTCAAAGAGAAAACTAATATTTTATTATATGCTGCATAATGAAGGAAGGAATTGTACACATCACCATACACTTTTCGATTAGCAAAGAATTTACCATTTTTTTACTAATTATCAATATTTCATTATTGGCAATGACAATTTTTACTTCTAAGTTGAAATTGTGTAACTACCGGGTACTAATTATTTATTAAGAAAATGCAAAAGCAATTTTGCTATCATCTAGTTTGTTTTTAATGAACAAAACAAACATCACTCCAAGATTAAGAAAGTTTTGGGTATTTGTTACTAACCTCATGGATCCTCCATTATTATTTTCTAATTATAACTAGAAAGTACCAATGATTGTTCTGGACATATAAAATGTTTCATGTAAAATGCTGTCTTGCTGTTGCATCTTTATTCAACATCAACTTCCAGATGGAAACTATTTTTCATGGTTCATAAAGCCAAATCCAGCTGCTACATTTGGACCTACATAAGAAATCCACATTTTATTGCCTTCTCAGTGCTTATAAAACTATTGCTCTTGTTTCTTTGGCCATGGTGCAACCCACTCTTCTCAGTGCAAATGAGATATCCAAAAAGAACCTGTAATGTCTTTATAGTTGATTACTTAGCAGTGCTATGCGTAATAGGATCCTGGTTTTACAATATTTTCTAGATACCTAAGCTAGCTTAAACAAAAACAATCTTCAACGGTAACCGTAGATTGAGCGAATTACCGAAAGTGTTCATACAATTTCCTATGAAAACCCACAATGGTTATTAAATACTTCTGTAATCTTAGCTTTATTAAGAGACAGGAAGTGCACAGCTTCCTTTCCCTTCTCACTCAGCTAATCTGGCTCTTTGATGGTCATGAGTTTGGAATAACCATGGGGTTTCCACCACAGCATCGTCTTCCCACAGCTAAATGGAATTAACCCTGTCAAGCCTCAAGAAAAAAAAAAAAAGAGAGAGAAAGAGAGAAGAAAAGAAAAAGAAAAAAAAAAAAGAATACATCTCATTGTTAGAATAGAAATGCATTTGGAACTTTGAGTGAGTAGCAGCTTTGTTAAAATACAGCCCATCTGTGCTTAGGACATTTTGGTAGGGCCACCAATAAAAAAAAATCAATTTCAGAAAACGGGAGTTAGCTTGCAAAACGACCCACGGTTATGCTTTATTGCTACCTGTAGATGTCAAACATTTGGTATCTTCTCAATCACGTTCATTAAGTATTTTTTTAGATTCTGAATTAACATCTGCTACTGTTTTTAGCCAAAAGACCCACACTCCCAGAAGGAAAAAAAAAATAGATGGAAACGTCAGCACCTAGTGAGTTAATGTAAGAGTATGACAGGGAGGCAAGTTTTCTATGAATTGGGAAGCACAGACCATAGTAAACCACTGGATAATCCCTGTCCCGCTGAGTGGTTGCCCCAGAGGTCTGATACAGTGCCAAAGCCTCTTATGCATACTGAGACAAAGCTTATTTCAAGCCAAATTCAGTTCCTAAAGCCACCATACTGCTCCCTGACAACCTCCAGTCGCACTGCCTCTGTATTTGTGTTTCCTGCTGTTTATATTTACTTGTTCCCAAAGCCACAATAGCTACAAAAACAAATACGTGTTATGCAATGCTTTGTATTGATGCAGGTAAAGTGCTCTGCTCCCTGTTTTACTTGTACGTAGCTTGTGCAAATAGGTTTGTAATATATACTGAGATTAATTTGGTAATTATAGACCAGTTTAGAAACATGCATTAAACAACAGGTCATATAGCCACCATTTCTATTCCAGAATAATTCTGTCTTGACCCTTGAGCAAAGATGAGCAAATGTGTATTCAAAAAGAAATTTATTTGAATTGCCCATTTCCTTTGCCTTGTCAGGTCCCAACTGATAGGCTGTTTGGATTTTTATTGCAATCTTTTCGACCTTTGGCAAAGGATTGTTCTAATTTATCTGATTTGAATGTTGGCAACATGCTTTCAAGATATTTTTTTAATTGGACTAAATAGAATATAGGTGGTTTCAGGAAGGTATTTTTATTTTTAAGTCAATTCTATTCATTCTTCATAAAAATAGGATTATGCCCATTGTGGGTGCATAAATACATAGCTTGCAGAAGTGTTTGTAGTTTCTCTAGTACAAGAATGTCACTGAAATCCTCTAATGTAATCTGACAGAGGTAACAGAGTAACTTTTTATAAAAGGAAAACAAATAAAGAAGACTAAATTAAATGTAATCACATGTACAGCTCAAAAATGAAAAAATGCGCTTTAAGCTTTTTATTATTTAAGGCTAATATAAGCACTAAGAGTAAGTGGTTGGTGAATGTATCTCGTATCAGTTTCAAACTCTGTACTCAAATAAAAACTTTGGGAAGCAAAAAGAAAATAATATTCCTGCTATTAAGATATAGATGTCTTTAGAGCTCATCCTTTTACCTATACTATAATTAGATACACTATTTAAAACTGGAAAATATATAATTGAATATTAATTAAACAGAATATATGTCAAAATGTTAAATTTTTCCATGGCTACATCACAGAAGCAAGCTTTGAGAATCTATATAGTTATGAGAACATACAGCCTTTTTTTTTCAGTTATTCTTTTTTTTTCTTCTTTATTTAGGGAGTTACTCAAATTCAACATAAGTTAGTTAAATTTTAAAATTCATTGTGTTCCTTTCCAGAAGTGAATGTTCAATCCTAGACACTCAAGACAAATACAAACATAAATAATAATTAAAATAATAATCTCACAATGTAATTTTTAGTCGTGATTGTGCTAGAAAACCACAATCTTATTTTCAGACACTCTCTTTTCTAACCCATCGTGGACAGTTTCATTTCTAGTCTTATAACGGAGTCCCATACACCAGTATGAAAAGTGGAAACTATTGAGACAGAAAAATAGATGTAAATTTAAGGCCCAAAATAATGTCAGTATATAAACAGGCAAGGCACTGTATGCCATCCCATTTCACTGGGTTTATAGATTTAACCAACATATTTGGCAACTTATTTCATTTAAATGACTAAAGTTCGATAATTCCAAAAACATTACACCAACCAGGGGACAGCTTAAGCCACAGTTTAGTAATTTCCTTCTTAAGTGAAGAGCAAACATTTTGCTAGTATTCTTTTAAGTGGAAATGGCAATCAGTCAGGGCAGAAGGACAAAAAATAAGTCAGCTAATAGATTAGAAAGTGATCCCATACTTCCAGACTGAGACTTAGAAAAATGACAGAAAATCTTTTACAGAATTGTTACTCATCTTGAACTTATTTGCAGTTTTACTGTATTATTCACATGAACATATACAGCATGAGGCCTTTCAATTGTCTACATCCATCGTTTAGTACCAAAGGGGTGGAAACTGTGGGAAAGGAGTAGACCAATGGTCGTCAACTGGCAGTGACTTTGACCCCCAGGAGACGTTCAGCAGTGACTGGAGATACGTTTTTTTTTTTTCAGTACGCGGGCCTCTCACTGTTGTGGCCTCTCCCGTTGCAGAGCACAGGCTCCGGACGCGCAGGCTCAGCGGCCATGGCTCACGGGCCAGTCGCTCCGCGGCATGTGGGATCTTCCTGGACCGGGGCACGAACCTGTGTCCCCTGCATCAGCAGGCGGACTCTCAACCACTGCGCCACCAGGGAAACCCTGGAGATACTTTTGATGATCACAGGTAGGGAATGAGGTGCTACTAGCATCTGGTGGGTAGAGGCCAGGAATGCTGTTAAACCTATTACAGTGCACAAGACAGCCCCACACAAGAAAGAGCTACCTAGCCCGAAACGTCAACAGTGTCAAGGCTGGAAGACTAAAACCGAACAAACAAAAACAACAAAACAAAATAAAAGGATGCTCAACTGAGATTTTCTTTTTTTCTATTGTCCCCTCCTTCCTGGAGAAAGATAGATAAAACTCATGATAAAACAACTGTCATCACGATCACCTTTGTGATTTTATTGATGGCTCTAAATTTCTAATTTAAAATGATATTTTAAAGTTCCCAGGCTGTTCTTGTGAATATCAACTTTTCTTTGGAGTGTTGTCTCTTTCTCCTGGTACTTTAAATCACAGATGCTACTTTTTTTCTCATCCTCAGGATCAGACACTCTCAGAAGCAAACCCAGCATTTTTCTGGACCTAGCCTATGAAATCATTTGCACTTTTAAAATGGGAGAAGGAAGAAAGGGATAAACCAGGAGCTACAGTCCCTTATCCTGGGAATTGTCTAATAAGCTAACGTTACAAGGATGCCCCCAATGGAAATGACCAAACAAGGTGGGAATGTGGTAGAAAATTCTAAACTCATATGTCATTCTGGCGTTTGGATGCACACTGTTTACCATCATTTAAAAATGAAGACAAGAAACACAACAATCCTCTAGCCCAGCACGTCCCAAAATATATTCCTCACAATAGCCCCTCAAGAAAAGGATTCAGTGGTCAAATAATATTAGCAAGCATAGCAAACAATTACTGCCATGCTTAGAAATTCTCAACACACATTATACAGTAATGATTCTGAGAAATGCTGCAATAGAAGCTTTACTTTTACTGTTTAATTAACCTAGTGTTTCTCAAACTTGACCAGATGAATTTTTTTATTGTGATTAATTTTATTGTCCTCACTGCACCTGTTAACATTTAGGAAGAACCAGCCCAGTGTTTCTAATGTAGAATAAAATCATTCCTTTTCATCAGATCTTAAAGAGCATATAAGCTTATATGTTTTACATGAATCATGAAACACAATCTTTTTACGATAAAAAAGAATCTCTGAATGTTCAAAAACCACCTAGCTAATGCTACATGTACTAATTACTGAAGAAGTTAAACTCCACCAGGTGCAAAACAGCCTCCGATTAAAAACATTATTTCCAGCCAAAGGCAGAAAGGCTTTCTAAAGCCATCTCATTTCATGCTCCCATGAGCCTGTCCAAGTAATATAAAAAACTAAATGATCAAAATTACTCCTCTCAGTTAATATTTCTGGACCTGGAACCATCTGATCACTGTCCAACATGTAGAACTTAAATACTGCATATTCATAAACAACATGCGGTTATTCTCCTTTTCGATTTCAATTTTTTAAATTAATCTTATTTCCCTATCACTCCTGCAATCTACATTAAGTATGTGGACTAATGATAACAAAAGGATTAAAATATATAAAGAATTGCCCCAACTGCTTTATATGTAATAGCTCCCTTCCAACAACTGAGCAGTAAGACTATTATTCCCATCTGAGAACCGAGAATCAAACTGATAGCACACTTTGAACTACTGTGATAGATTTAACTGGAATAAGCATTTTACACTTAGCAAATATTGTACAAACATTATTTCCTTTGTTTCTCATTTTTAAAAAAATATTTGTAAGGTAGGTATTCATCCTCTTGTTTTGTGTGTGAAGAAATGGAGGAAGATCGGTAACTCTCCCAAGATCACAAAGCCAAACGATGAATCCAAAGTGAACCTTATCCAAGGCCATTTCTGCTTTATCCAAGGTGCTGCTGCTGCGTGCTTTCAGCCCTTCTGGGAAACTCTTCAGGCTTGCCCCCAGCTCTTATGTGGGACAGCAGAGAAGCACTCACTAAGCTCTGAGATGCTTGTCCTTTGTGGCTTAGCTTGGCTAAGACACAAGAAGAGACAGTTGAGAATAACAATTATTTGGATGCCTGGAAATACTCAGCAGGTAAAAATGACCTGTGCTAATAGTGTATTTATTAAGTAAAAAATGGTTTTCCCTCTTTTCTAGTTGGAGTTTTCCTGCATAAATTAACTTTGTTTAACCTCCAGCGTTCACTGGTATTTATAGTATGTCATTTCTATGCCAGTACACTAATAATAATAGTATTAAAAATATTAATGAGAAACAAAGGAAGATGAGGAAACAGATACCATAAAGATAATGTTTAATATTTTCTACTAATTTTATATTAAAACAGCATAATAACATTTACCTATTTATTTTCTGGAAGATACACTTTTTTTTTTTTTTTTTTGCGGTATGCGAGCCTCTCACTGCTGTGGCCTCTCCCGTTGCGGAGCACAGGATCCGGACGCACAGGCTCATCGGCCATGGCTCACGGGCCCAGCCGCTCCGCGGCATGTGGGATCTTCCCGGACCGGGGCACGAACCCGCGTCCCCTACCATGGACAGGCTGACTCTCAACCACTGCGCCACCAGGGAAGCCCTGGAAGATACACTTTTAATAATTAGCTTCCCAGACTTGGTACAGAATTTACCAAAGTATGTGCAGTAAATAAATAAAACAGGATTTTTTTTGGTTTTTGCATTTTGTATAAGGAGTATTACAAAATGATGAAGGAACTCTTTAACAGGAGATTTTATTTTTCTTATCTTAATCTAATTTCTCACAGAAATGTTATACTAGAAAAATATAACACATATTGATTTTCTTCTTAAGCTGCCGCCTCCAGTAAGTAATATTTTGGTGACCTTAAATATTATATCTGGGCTTCCCTGGTGGCGCAGTGGTTGAGAGTCCGCCTGCCGATGGTAGGGGACACGGGTTCGTGCCCCGGTCCGGGAAGATCCCACATGCCACGTAGCGGCTGCGCCCGTGAGCCATGGCCGCTGAGCCTGCGCGTCCGGAGCCTGTGCTCCGCAACGGGAGAGGCCACAACAGTGAGAGGCCCGTGTACCGCAAAACAAAAACAAAACCAAAACCAAAAAAATTATATCTAATTAGAAATCCAGGAAAATGAGATGTTTGTGCATAAAATTGAACTAACAAAGTAAGAGATGTTTGTGCATAAAACTGAACTAACAAAGTAATCTGACTCAAAACAAAGTTTTCCTTCCTCTATATAAACTAGTCCTGAATACTTTAAATTTCAGCACCCAATTGCATTTTTGAATTCTACTTACCAATGTGCTTAGCTCTCTACATACATTTTATCACAGCTGTTGTATAAATTATTCTCATAGTTGATAAAAGGACAAAATCCCTAGCAGTCTCTCAACTATGGCCAAATTATCTTCTGAGGCTTAGGATGACAATAATAGCAATTACAACGATACTAATAGATAACCTTTAGTTTTTACTTTGTGCTAGGCTCTGTGTTAATTGAGTTTAATCCTCAGAGCAATTCCATCGGAAGAGTATTATTATGACTATAAAATAATAATAAATATGAAACTGAGGCTCTGGTCTTACAGCCAGCAGGGGTGAACCCAGGAATTGTAGCCAAGCATCTTAACCTGAGAGCTAAAGCTTTTCACCACTATGTTATATGACACCCAGGAAGCACCAAAGAAAACCTTGACCTTGATATTTCCCTTGTTTACATTTTCCTCTTTGTGCTGTCAGAGCAGATTGGGTTGCCAGGGAAGGTTTAGAACTCACCAGACTTTCTGGAAGAACTTCAGACTAAGAATGCCTTGAGACCATGCCATATCAAAACTATCTCCAGAGTCATTCCAGTTTAAAGTCACATTCTAGAGCTTCCCAGGAGCTGTCTTATGGGGGGAGGAAAGCATCAGTCAGTCACCTGAACATCTGTAACAGTGAACAGCTATTTCAAGAAGCAGAGCTTTTCCCAGTGCGTTTTAAGCCCTCTCTTGGGAACAGAAGCTTACCCCACTGGCTTATAAAATTGAAAACAATCTCTTAGTCCAGTGATGGATAGGGCATCATTGCACAAGATGTTTCCTGAATAATATCATCCTATTCTTGGATAGCTTAAAGAGAAATTAAAGAAAAGAAGCAAATTCTGGGACTCTGGGCTAGTGAGCAATCTGTATGTTGACTGTATTCATGATGAACAGCAAAAGTTTAGAGTAAATTGAAAATATCCTAAAGCCATAAACTGGAAACTTCCTGCAATGAACCATATTCTTTAAGTGACGTAAGGAAAAAAGGAAGCCTAAAGAAGAATGAGAAGTGGGAAGGAAGGAGGAAAGTGAGGAAGGAGTAGAAAAAGAGAGAGGAAGGAAATAGTCAGTTAAAAAAATTTATAAAATTCAAGTGCCCTAATCCCACTGAAGAGTCAACTTGTATTTTTGCTATGTCTCACATGAGCTGAAAATTTTGTCTAGTCCTGACGTATTCCTGGGGTGAACGATATGTAAATGTAACCGATGTGATGAGGTATACTATCAGATAATATATGTGACTTGTTTTTTTAAGATGACATTTTAGTGATTTATGTGAATCTGTTTTAATGCATTTATGGAAGTTCTGTAAATCTAATTCAGATATGTGAACTGAATTTTTAGTTCTATATGATACCACTGTTAGAAAAATATATTTTTCTTAGAAATGAATAAAATGTGCACGTGGGTGTAGATGTGTGTGTTTTCTACACAGAGTTTCTATCTCTTTTAATGTTATACTTTCTGTATGTTTGTGTGTTGGCTTCACATTCAATAATATACACTGAAGGTGTATATCTGAAATATATGTGATTAAACATTTGCATATTACATTTATATTTGTAAATAAAATAGGAGAGGTTATTTAATTAAATTCAATTTTCATATTTTTATAAAGTGAAAAATAGCCCCCTTGAGGCTCCTGCTACATGATAGTATCAAAATCACTTGTTTAATTAATTGATTAATATTGCATACATTCATCTTTTCTTATATTATGTTTAACTGACAGAAAGTACCTGGCCACTAAGTAAGTTGAAGATGATCTCAGACATTTAAAATTATTGCCTCTTCTCTTCCCTTTCCATGAACAAAGAGAGAATCAGGATGCCTATGATGATGACAGCAGAGTATTTGTAGATGGGTTTTTTTATTTTTACGAGAAAATATAGGTATTATGCAAAAGAATTATTAACACATAATTTTATACTTTAAATCCTCATTAGTAAAAATTAAATGTCATTTTTAAAGGCTAATGATTTATTTGTTTTAAAAGTTAAACATCAAATCAAATATCTAAGAAAATATCCTAAATAGTCTAGAACTATATGAGGCAGGGAGAGAAATGAGGTGAAGGGCAAGTCCGGGCTAGTTCACAAAGGGCCTTACAGGCCTGAGTCAGGCGTACGGATTTTTATTCTAAGTACAGGAAGAGGCCGTAGAATGATTTTTTTTTTTTAAGTCATGGTTATTGAGATATAATTTACCTCATGGGTATATAATTTGGGGTAGAAGCCCCTCAAAAGCTCCACTTTATAAAGATGGGTTTATTCTCTTGTTTTCTCCAGGGGACACTTAGTACTTAGTGTATCTATGGAATTGGCACTCTCTCTCATATATATATATATATGTATGTATATATTATATATATATTATATATATGTACGTAATTATTATTTATGTTTTATTACATTCATATATGTGCTGGTTATATATATTCTGTCTCTATGTACTATATATATGTAACCATCACACATGTAAATGTAATAAAATTCACGCTTTTCGTGCATGGGTTTGAAGATTATAGACAAAAGTATAAAGCTGTGTAACTACCACAGTCAAGAAATAGATCATTTTCATCACCCAAAAGTTCCTTTGTGTCCTCCCCCACTAGCCACCACTGATCTGATCTTTGTTCCTATAGTTCTTCCAGGATTTCATAGAAATGGTATCATGTAGCCTTTTGTGTCCTGCTTCTTTCACTCAACATAATGCCTTTCAGACTCATCCATGTTGTTGTGTGTATCAGTTGTTCACTTTTACCTAAAGAATTCCATTTTAAGAATGTACTATTTGTTTATCCATTCACTGGTTGATAAACATTTGGGTTCTTTGCAGTTGGGGCCAGCTCTGGAGGCTTTTAGAGAAGAAGTGACATGATTTGACTCACACACACAAAAAACCACTTTCTGACTGTTGTGTGGAGAATGAATTTTAGGGTGTCTAAAGTGGGAGGCCAGAGGCAGGGAAGCCAGCCCAGTAGTCCAGGTGACAGAAGTTGGTGCTGGTTCAAGTGAAGACAGAAAGAAATCAATACTTACTTTGAAAGCAGAGTGTAGAGCATTTGCAGTAATGAAAGAATGGGAAAAATCAAAAATGCCTCCTTAGTTTTTGTCTGGAGCACCTAGCTTATTGTGTACCTCTTCATTTCCAATTACCTATCCCCATATCACTTTAGCATAACCACTCTATGGGTATCATTTAGTAAAATTAAATTTGGGACATCAAAAGTTTGAAAATATAGAATTTTCCATGAAACCAACAATCTCTCATTCAGTTCCATAAAAACAAATCTTCTGTGACAGGCAGGTTACATCTAGAGCCTTTATAATAAGTCTCTCCAACACTATCTTTCAACAAACACAATTTAATTTGTCTTCAGAGCTACACTTGGAACACTAAGAGTAGATCAGACAAGGTGGGAAATTTTAAATCCTGTCACATTCACATTTTGGTCTAAATATTAATTGAAGAAAAATATTAGAACTGTAAGAGTCTTGCTTATACTGGGATGTCTAAGGCAGCATGTCATTCTGTGAGACATTATTCCCAAGGTGGTTCCAATTCCAGAGAATGAACTAGAGGGAGTTAATTCTCCCTTTAATTCTGAGAATTGGGCACTTGCACTGCACAGTTTATAAAGAGCTTCTACCCCAAATCTCCCACTTCTAACAAATAGACGCTGTGGACTGGATTATTCTTACTGTGCACTTAGTAATTTTGGAAGTTGAACTCACTGAGAATCATATTTTGGTTTTTCTAGTGTCTGAAGTGTATAATTACATAAAAGTAAGACTGCTTAATAAAATTGCTTACATTTATATCCAGACCAGGTCTTCACTTTGAGCTGCATAGAATACAGTGTGTGTGCTTAAATTCTTAGAAAGCATTTTGGGTGAGTTTTACTTTCTCTGTACTTAGAGACATATAAACATAAATTACCAGCAGTGAGGAACTGACCTTCACCTCCATCACCCCATAGAAAGACAAAAATATCCTTTTACTTACTTTTTAACCAATCCTATTTTTATATTTCTGAAAAGGCTTATTTGTAAAGATTCGTACTTCTGATTTTTAGCTTACTGATATTTTTTTGTCTGCACGTCTCTTCTGCCTTTGTTTATATTAACAAAAAAATCCATAACTTGAAAAGCATGTGATATTTGGTGAACCTATATAGTTAGCTCTATAGTGTGGCAGCCTTACTTTGAGTTACAGAGTATATATGTGTGAATGATGTATTAGAACACACACGTATAGTAGTCGACATTATGACATGCTGAGTGACTATATGTAAATGTGTGAATATCAATGACCATTAGCATCAAGTTTATAAAATACCTCATTTAGCTGCTTATTTTGTTGATTACATGCCAGTTTTAGACTTTAATAAGGAAAACTATTGCTAGATTTTTCCACATATGTGTGATTTTCTCAAGTTTTGCATTTCTATACCATATTGCCTAACTCAGAACTATAATACTGAAATAGATTAATTCTTGGAATAAAAAAAGCTCCACTGAGCTTTTAAAATAAAAAACAACAGATATTTATGTGTTGTTTTCCCGTGTTGTTGACATTGGTTTTTAAAGCTAATGGGAGTAAAAATCTTAAGTGTTCCTATTCCATGAATTGCCTTAGTGATACCATTGTTTTAATTTTTCATTTTTGACACAAGCATTTAGTAGGTGCCTACACTGTACTGCACCTACATTGGGGATACAGGGATAACCGAGAAACAGCCCTGTCCTCCAAAGTTGACATTGCACCATAATGAGTATAAGTCAGTTCAAAACAAATAGTATCAAACTATGCAAATATCTATGCATATGATGAGCATATATATACACACACACTCACACACATACATTCACACATATATTTACCATCCCAAACTTTACCAAAGTACATATCCCTGCCACTTCACACCCTTTCCTCACCAAGCATTGGAAAGATCATCCCTGCCACATAACAACACAAAGATATATATATATATATATAGCAGCCATTTATAATTTTTTATTTGAAATTTTATACTATTTTTATTATACATCATACATTTCATAAATATAATTTGGAATACACATTATTATAATCTATTTTAATCTATGACAAACTTGGTGACTTCAGCCAGTTTTTCATTCTCTCTGAGTTTCAACTACTTATCTGCAAAGTGGGGCAATAACACCAGCTTCACAGGCTCATTGTCAGGATTTTAGAGGATGATGTACATAGTGGCCAACAGCCGACATTAGAAAGAGCTGAATAAATGGTAGCTATTTCCATTAGCAGCAGTAGTGTTGTCATTGCTAATCAAACTCGGCTGCAATGTTTATCGCCAACAATAAGCACAAGTCAGCTAGCTGGGTTGCTAGAATTTGGAATTCAGCTCGGTCACTTATACACAATATTTTACTCTCAGAACATCAATAAATCAGTGAAACTTTTCTATGTAAGCAGCTCTGAGCATGTTAATTGAAATACAGTAGAATCTCTTTATCACACATTTATATTAAAACACATTGTATCTGCTTCTAGACTTGGTGTAAAGCCCTGGAAATATAAAGATATATAAAGGAAAGCTGTATCAAAGAGTAAAATCTTGAAAGGAAAAGACATTGGTGTACAACTAAAGGCAATGCAAGGCGGGGTGTGCTACAAAAGAAATACATACAAGTTATTATGATGGGAAGAAGTGACAACATTTGAAGAAACAATGGTTAGGAAAGGCTCTGTAGGGCTTTACATTCAAACCTTTGTAATAAATCATATATAATATTGATCTATTGTGTTCTGTATGTTATACTTGGGATACATGGCTACACATGTGCACAGACTTTTCTAAATGCTAAGTGCCTTCCATCTCAAATCAAGTAGGGCATTTTTCTCCCATCTTATGCTAGACATTGTGTAAAACACTGGAAGGCATATTAAGAAATAAATGTGTATATTAATGAGCTAGCATATGTGCTTACTGTTACATAGAGCAACACAGAAACTTTCTCATTGAGGTCTTCTTAACCAATTTAATTGTACCTTTTTACTACTCTGTAATTAACCCACATTTGTTCTTCATAGAACTTAACAACACTAACTGAAATTAAATTCTTGTTTCGTCCTTCCTTCCTTCCTTCCTTCCTTCCTTCCTTCCTTCCTTCCTCCTTACCTCCCTCCCTCCCTCCCTCTCTCTCTGCCTTTCTTCTTTCCCCCCTCCCTCCCTTCCTCCCTCCCTCCCTCCCTTCCTTTCTTTCCTTCTTTCCTTCCTTCTTTCTTTTTTTTTGTCTGTCTCCCAAACTAGAACATAAACTTCAGGAAGGCAGGAACTTCTCATGTTTCCCTGCTCTGTCCTCAATGCTGAGAATCCTGCCTGACCCCTAAATTATAAAATTTGTAATAAGTGAAATTTGTAATAAGTGGATAAGTAATGAATAAGTGGATGTAATGGATAAGTGGATGTAATGGATAAGTAATGAATACACACAGAAATACATGCATGTATTAGCTTCATAATTCCACAAGAACTAACCCCATTCTTACCAGCCATTAAAGTTTTGAATTTATTGGATTTCTAGAAAACTTGTGAAATTGGTTGCCAAGTATAAATGACTCAAAAATGCATAACCAAATGAGTTCCATGAATTCTACTGACAAATATAAATGAGTCTTGTCTCCTGTTTACCATGATTCTCACATGCATCTTTTCTATCTATAAAAATAGCCGTCATTAAAGTACAGCAAATATGACAATGGTTTATGAAACTTGCATATGGATATGAGAATATTTCGTAAACTCTACATTACAACTAAATACGTGAATTTATGTTTTGTTTAGTGGGGGAAAAATCCAGCTGAACTGAAATTATAATCACATATTTACCAATATCTTAATTATACTGCCATGATATCAAAGCCTATAACATGAGGAGAATTTTTATCACGTCTCTGGTTTAGCTACATTTTTTTTTCTCACTCAGCCCCCAGGAAAATATTCATGAGGTAAAACTGGCAATACAAAAATAATTATTTGAAAAAGATTATGTGAGGTGAGTTGTTGCTTCTCTACTGGATGCCAGTTTAAAATTGAGCTAATTTGTTTTACCAGTAGCTTAAGAAAACCCCAGCACAGCGGCTCGACAATTATATCCAGGTGCAAGGACTTAATTCAACAAATTCTAGGTGGATGCTTCCAGTCTGCACGGTGGGCCCCATTCTCAGCTGTGGCTAAGAACAGATGCCTTGTAAAGCCGCTGTAAACACAATCTACTCAGTCCTTGAATAGAGATGTTGAAATGCTTCCAAAAAAGAATAATGAATGTGATATTACTATGACCATAATTCCAATACACACATCACTGAAGAAAATGACATGGTAGGAAATATTTTAAATATATGAACAAAATAAGGAAAGTAATTTATTCCTTTGCATTATTCTTCTTTAACATAAAAGGTATACATACATATTTACATTGAAAAATTGTAAATGTTCATATAAATTTTAAGATAATTTGTAATGCTATATATCATATATACACAAACTAAATGTAAACTAATATAATATATATAAACTAAAACCATAAACACCAATATACACATAGCAAATGGTTTCTGAAAGGGCTTTAGTGCTGCTTCAGACAAGTTTAGAATGTCAGATGAGGAAAATGAGCTTCTGAATGATAAATACGCTTGCCCAAGTTCATGAAGCAGCTTAGCTAGAGAGACAAAATCATAGTACAAGAGCCTGCAACCTCCCTTTTTTAAAGTCATGATTTCTTAAATCAAACAAATTTCAGGTTCTTGCCTTATTTACTTTTTAAATAACTTTCTTTAAATGATATTGAGCAAAATAAACAAAAGCATATCATGACTTCAGGGCTGGAAACATATAGCCATACAATGAGTATTTTATTTTTCCAGTCTACCTTTAAATAATAATCTTCTCAGAAACTGTTGTTTTTCACTCACTGTTAAGTTAGAACTGGAAAAAAATTCTAACTTAATATTGTAGCAAACTGACTTTTCTTAAATTGCTATAATACTTACAGATGTGCAGGCATATAATGGATTTAGACATAATTAAAATTTACTGGTAATTACTAGTATAGCAAGACTAGCTAACCATTCTCTATATACATCTCTATAACCTTCAGCTTGCCAATGTTGCTAAGTCTAAATATATGAATAGATGACTATCAAGATTATTTTAAATTGGGAATTATATCATAAGAAATATATCATAAGACAGTTATTTTGGCACTCTGCCATTTCTCATTTCATCCCAACCAAGAGTTTTCTATCAAAGTTAGTTTTTATAAACAAATTTTTCTGTAAAACTTATGACAATTTCCACATTACATTTATTTAAAATTTTTTTCTGTTATCGTTTCTTGTTTTTAAATTAAGCCAGAAAGCTTTATTTTATTAAGAATACTCTGTAAACATTAACAATACTAATTAGAGGTATGTCAGACAATTTGAATTAAACCATTGGGTAGTGCTTATTCAGATGTAATGTGAATAGTCCGGACATTGTGAAAAACAACCAAATGGGACACACATAAAAAAACTGTCAAAATTCTAAACCAAGTTCAACCAGGCGTACAAGACTAGCTCCCATGAACTGAAAGGAAAAATTAAAAGCAGTAAGAGGTCCTGAAAAATCTTAAAGCTGGATAACAACTTTTCTCATCTTTTGCTAGTGGATCTTAAAGAAGACATTAATAAGCTTTAATAGACTACAAATTCTGGGACAGAGATTTTAGATAATAGTAATCTAGCAATTTCCATCCTCATTATGCCCAATTTCCTTATATGTAAAAAAAGTAATTTGGATGTGATATCCAATGCATAACAGCAAGATCATAATTCCATTGTGATGTCCATACCCAAATAAGAAACCTTAACTCAAAGAATCAAGCCTTAATTGCTTCATTGTAGAACACTGAAGTTGTCATATAGAAAGACAACTTCCCATTTGAGGGAGAGAAGATAGTTTACCCTGAAAACAGTTTAAACCAACATAGCAACATACAGAATGTCTAAAAACAAAAATATGTTGACAATCATGTTTTTCTTTTCTTTCGACGAATATTTCTTGAACACAAAAGTGTGCTAACAGGTATGAAAATACATAAAAACTTAATTCTGATCCTGCAGGAACTCAAATTCTCATTAGAAACAAAACATTATAATTAAAAATAATATTTAGAAGGATATAATTTTTAGTTAAAATACTTAATAAAATGTAGAGATTTTATTATAGTGTTTGAAATTTGAAAATGTATACATTTAAGCTAGTTATCCAGATTTAGAAGCTAGTTTCATTTTTCCTACTCAGGTGAACAAAAATTTATTATTCTGTTCAATATCCAAGTATTTGATAAGGACTGCGAATGAAACATTAAAATATCTGACTTGTAGGACTTCCCTGGTGGCACAGTGGTTGAGAGTCCGCCTGCCGATGCAGGGGACACGGGTTCGTGCCCCGGTCCGGGAAGATCCCACATGCCGCGGAGCAGCTGGGCCCGTGAGCCATGGCCGCTGAGCCTGCGCGTCCGGAGCCTGTGCTCCGCGATGGGAGAGGCCACACAGTGAGAGACCCGCGTACCGCAAAAAGAAAAAAAAACTGACTTGTAAACTGAACTCCAAATAATGAAAAAAATCCAAAAATCTTAATGTTTTCACACAACAATTTAACCAGAGATAAGAGAGAGAATTCCCAGTCTCCTGTGATCCTTATCACAAAGCCTACCATAGTCCGTTAGCGCATACGAGTGACCTTGGAGATGATCTAATACAAAGCTCCCATTTCTCAGGTCAGAAAGCCAAGGCCCAGAGACAATGAGTGACTTGCCAGCTAATTAGTGACACAGACTTAGATCTCAGGTGTCCTCTATTTCAGTCTGGAGAAACCAAATACTGTACTATGTTAATCCTTAGCTAAAATTTATTATTTTTTCCACATGTAAAAAGTAGATGCTGACATTGTTGGCAGTCTAAAGAAAGAGGAGTTTCAAATCACTCAAATTTACAAAATCAGACTGTATCATATGAAAATTGTGTGAACATCTATCACCACCCTCTATCCCAAGTTATACTGGCAGCATTACAGGAAAATTACTGTTTATTTTGATAAACCCATGAGATAAATGAAATTTGAGCATTAAAGAGTATTGATCTTGCTAAAAGTGCTAAGTGACCCAGAATTTCTTAAGCATAGATAGGTAGAAAGCAGCCACTGGGGAGAAAAAATATCTCCTCTTGAGAAGGAAGAAGGAAATATTGCCTCCTGGTATAGAAAATTACTTTAACTTCTTGAAATCACTGAAAATTATGCTGCCCATGTTAAGATAAATGTTCCACCAATACCCAAAATCATACCTAAAAGTAAACACGTCCTATTCTTTATGCTCTGAAACACAGCAAAAGAATGTGTCTTGTAACTTATGTGAAAGTGGTGGGGATAATGATAAAGTCATGAAATATCATTTCTCTGTTGAGTTGTTAATATGATTTTTTTTTTTTTCGGTACGCGGGCCTCTCGCTGTTGTGGCATTTCCCGTTGCGGAGCACAGGCTCCATACGCGCAGGCTCAGCGGCCATGGCTCACGGGCCCAGCCACTCCGCGGCATGTGGGATCTTCCCGGACTGGGGCACGAACCCGTGTCCCCTGCATCGACAGGCGGACTCTCAACCACTGCGCCACCAGGGAAGCCCTGTTAATATGATTTTTAGGACAATTTCACAATATAGTTTAATTTTAGCTTCAAAGAACATTGTTCTTAATTTCAATTTTTTTATGCTTATACTTCACAATAGGTAATTACAAGTGTAATCATTATTGGTCATTGGCCATTAATTTGTTTCAGCGTATGTACCTCAGTGGGCAGTAATTACTGCACAGCCTTCAGTAAGATATCATTAACAAAATGAGAAGACCAGAGAAAATATGTTAATTACTGTAAGTGCTCCATTGGTTCCTCCCTGGAATAAACAAGTCTAACAATTAAGATCACACTTACTTTTTGCCAGACTATATTATGCAGTGAAAAACAGAAGAGAAAAAAAAAAAAAAAAGGCAACACTACATAATTTGAAGAGAAGATATTTGGGAGGATTAATATTATTTTCCCTTTAAATTCAAGTCAGCAAATCTAATGACCCAAAGATAGAAGGCAGTTCTTGCACCAAGCAGCAATTTCATAAAAGCTTATTGTTAACAATGAAGGAAAAAATTAATCGACTACTGTACCCTGTTACAATTACGATGAAAAATATCTCAAAATTATGGAAATGTTTTAACATTTTTAAACTGTTGTAGAGCAAGTTAAATTGATTTCCTATTAGTCCATGTAAAAATAGACTGGGGCATGTTTTAAAGGCTCCAATTAAGAACTTGTAATATACCAAACTCACTTAGAACATAACTGGTTTTGGTGACCAGTGTAGAGTTCCAAGTGTTTCTTAGCATGGTATTTACAGTACATTGCTAACATGAAAGCATAATCAAAATTCAGTTCTCTCTGGCTTTTAATCCTCATTGCTCCAGTGCATTGCTCAGAACTTTCTAAGCATGTTAGTTTTTCCTAAGCATTTGTTTTCTGTGTCTTCAGATCTATATATACATAAATATACATTTCCCATCACTATTCGTTTAAGCCGTCTGCAAACTGAGTTTGCCGGGCATCTCAGATCCAAACCCTGCAGCTGTTCCTGCCTTTCCTTTATTGTCCTGAGCAAGTCACATCTCATTTCACCCTCATTCTTCTGCAGTTTCAGGCCTTTCCAATCTCTCTTCCAACTGCTCCAGCTGTACCTTTTACAACCCAGCTGTTGGGAGACTTTTACAGAGACCCTCCCTCTTGCTGACCTCAGGCCACTCCGACCCTAAGTTGCAGATTCTGTGGTCCTTTTCTTTTTTTAACTTTTTATTTTATATTGGAGTATAGTTGATTAACAATGTTGTGTTAGTTTCAGGTGTACAGCAAAGTGATTCAGTTATACATATACATGTATCTACTCTTTTTCAAATTCTTTTCCCTTTTAGGTTGTTACATAATATTGAGCAGAGTTCCCTGTGCTATACAGTTGGTTATCCATTTTAAATACAGCAGTGTGTACATGTCAATTCTCTGGTCCTTTTTGATGTTCTCTCAGTCCAATTCAAGTCCTTCAAACCCCCCTTGACCTAAGCCATTTCAAGTCTATTTGGACTTCATTGTGATCACTTGCAAAATTACAGGATTGAGGATAAACAATTAAAACTCACACATCATCATAATTATTAATATTTATGCAGTATATATTTTTCCTAAGTTTAGGATGTGTACACTTTAATAAGATTTGTAAATAGTATTGTCTGGAATAGTAACATCAATAATAATTGAAGTCTAAAGACGACAAGCTACACAGACCACTACGGTTCACTACAGACTGCCTTCCCAGTACTTTTTATAGTCCTTTTTCATAAACTTGAACAGCTAGACGTGTTCCTCTTTGAATGGTCAGAAGAGTCTTTAGCAACGGTGATAACTCAGAAGTTTTCAAAACTAACAAATTAGCAAATGCTTCAAAATACAACTAGTCAATTTAAATATAAAACAATCTCTGTCTCTGACCTCCTCCTTCAGGTAACCTTTTTCGGTATTCTAGATTCGGTCTCTTTCTTATGTTCCCAGAGAACCCGGGACTTCCCTCTATGAGAGCACTTATCATTTTGAATTGTGGTTCTCTGTTTGTCTCCTCCAGCAGACTATGAAGACTTAAGAAAAATGGATTATGTATCTCACACACAATGTGTGCTTGATGAATTAATTGAGTCAATGGCCTTAGGTTTAAAAAAAGTTTTTGAAGTTAACAAGTAGTTGAGAGGCAAGTTTAGACATTGAGAACTTCAGTTTAGGTACGTTAAAATACCTAAATGGGAATTCCTTTTTTGTGTGATTTATTTGTCTGTTGTTTATAGAGTCAGCCCTCTGTATCCACAGGTTCCACATCTCAGATTCAACCAACTGAGGATAGAAGATATTCTGGAAAATAATTCCAGAAAGTTCCAAAAAGCAAAACTTGAGTTTGTCATATGCCAGCAGCTATTTACACAGCATTCACATTGTATTAGGTATTATAAGTAATCTAGAGATGATTTAAAGAATATGGGAGGATGTGTGCAGATGACATGCAAATACTATGCTGTTCTATATAAGTGACTTAAGCATCTGTGAATGTTAGTATCTGTTGGGGGTTGGTTCCTGGAACCAGTCCCCCACAGATACAGAGGCACATCTGTAATTATTGTCTCAATTCCAAGTACCTATGCCTACTAGATTTGAAAACTACTCTATTATTCTTTTAACTTTCTCAGGGCCATTCTGAGTATTTAAAGTTTCTGATTTCTATACAACGTGCATCAATTTATCTGCTCACAGAAATGTTTATATATCATAGAGGTACATATATACATACCTATAACTCATCTATCTAATAACAAAGGCCATATTTCCATTTCATGGAAATAGCATTTCTATAGACACTACATCTCAGGAAGACACAGGGTCTTACTTTCACTAAAAATTTATATAGCTTAAAATAGGAAAGCAAACAAGAATCTAATTAATGAATTTCCTAATAAATTATTTCCATTTAATAGACACATAAACATAGCAACAAATCTAAATCTGAGAAATCCATAACTTTAAAATAAAAGTTAAATCCAATATAATTTTAAATAATGAAAGAAAAGATATAATTATCATTGAAATACAGTCAATCTATGTGGTCTCAGGGTATATCCAAACAGTATATTTTAAAATGAGCACATAGTGATCATTAGCTACTCAGAAAATGATCATCAAAGTAATGAGAAAAAGTAAGAAAGCTCACGAGATGCCTCAAACTTTACACCTCTTTAAAAGTATCCTTAATGTTTAAATCTAAACTTAAAAATTAAGCTTATCTTTGGCTACTACTGGCCATGGGAATTCATAACTTAATTATCAATACAACAGTAATATAATTACATATCCTATTTTTTTTTTCAAGAAATACATGAAGCCAAAGCTGAGGCATGATTCTGAGGTCCTCTCTAGACATTCCTTGGACTAGTGTTGCCTTTACCTAATTTTGTGACTTGCAGCCACCTGTAGCCAGAAGTCATTTTGAACTCATTATCACAATAAGAATAAACTTAAGTACCTTATTTTTTCATTTGAATTTGTTATAGCATAGGTGTCTCATCCTTCATAATTTTAAGAAAAACCTTAGTCTCCCTACTCCCTTCTATAGCCACAATAAAAACCAAAGCATCAGTTACTGAGTTGGGGAGAGGCAGGAAACTGCAACTCCCTTTTTGTGTTAAATATATAGAATAGGGTACTGTTTCCCAATAAAAACAAGCTTGCTTACTTTTCTTGAGTTCCCTATAGCACAGGCCAGTCACTTAGTACAACAGATGCTCAAGTATGTGATAATTGATTCTTTAATTCACACAAAAATAAAAAGGACACTGTAAGTGCAATTTTCAGCTTCCACCTAAGGCCCCATTACTCAAAAGGAAAATGTCATCCACTGGTACACTCATTGATGGTAGGAAAATAAATTTCTGGAGGAAATTTGGCAAAGTGTCAAAAGTCTTTTTTTTAAATTGCATACCATTTGACCCAGAAATTCTACTTCTGGGAATTTTTTAAGAAAGCAACTTGGCTAGTAAGCAAAAGTACAAGAATGTTATTAGAGTACTGCACACAGTCATGAAAACTGGTAATAACCAAAATGTTTAACAAGAAATTAACATGGAAAATAAATTGCAGTACAATCAAACAATGATACAAATAAAGAAAAGTAGTTGAGATACATTGACTGAGTAAATAAACAATGTTGTACATATAGAATGTATAGTAAACAGAATGTATAGTAGTGTGTGAGCCTGTTTACACACATATTTGCTATGGCACAGAGACAATATGCACATCAACTTGCTTCTCCTCCAGACTGGGCATATTGCTTGACTACGTTTCCTAGTGTAAGCAGAAATGTATTGATAGTTCACCATTTTGCGGTCTAAAATGTATAAACACCTCTCTTACCATCCTCTCCCTCTCCCCACTGGCTGGAGGTCAAAGGGCAGGAATCTCCAGTAGCAGGCTTTCACGCTGGCACTGCCCAGAGTGACCGCATGGACCAGAGCATCCCTGCGCCGCTCCCCCCACTGCTGGCAATCCCCTCTAAGTAAGAAAGAAACTCTTGCGTTAAGCCCCCAATATTTTAGAGGATATCTGTTCAGCAGTTGAGGTATCCTGACTAATATTATTCATATAAAAGAGTGAAAATATTATATATATCAAAATATTAACAGTATTAATAGTCACTATTTTATATTTTACATTGCTCTTGCTTAAACACCTATTTTGTAATTAAAAAAACTCACAAATGGTTTTTCTCGACCCCTAAAGGTATGATTTCCAAATACAGAAAAATGAACGCCTGTCTTTCATTACCACAATACATTTATGAAATATAAGGGAAGTATAGAATTTCACTAATCCTTCCTAAATTATGCCATGTTCTGGTGTGACCATATTCTTCAGAAAATAACTTAAGCATAATATACAATTAGTTGCTTTACAGGGGCATTTTTGCCTTGGTTAATGTCCTTAACAAAAGCCATAAATTATCCTCTTAACAGTTGCTACTATGGAGCAAAAGCTCTACTACAAGTTCATTTCCGCCCCTCAAATCCTAAACAAGTTAAACACCATCCTACACTATCTCTCCGACATCTCCACACTTGAACGGATCATCTTGACTAAACACGTCAGACCTGACAAATTCTTTAGCTCTTAGAGTGAGTTTAACTCAGTTTTGAGCCCTCTGACATACCAGTCAAAACTCTGTTAATGTGATTTACAGTTAAACATAAAAACATCATTAAAATAACGATAAGAGGTTAAGGCCTCGAGCTACAAATGTGGAGAAGAGAAGGCCAGGCTGTGCTCCTGAGCTCAGTGAGCCTTGTTCAGCCAGCACTGCCTTGGCTGGGGCCTTCAGAGGGTCTTCTGTCAGGGGCACCTCAGCCAGAGCCAACAACACCCAAAGCATTTATAGTCTCTGCATAAAAGTATGCTAAAAATGTCTTGATTTAAAAAAAAAAAAAACAGCATTATTGTCTGATTCTTACTTTGCCTTTGCATAAAGATTTTACATCACCCTTTCTCTATACCCACTTTACAGGGGAGGAAATTGAGGCTAAGTTCAGGACAGTATCACAAGCTTATAGAACAAAGGTGTAACCCTTCCACCTCTACCACCATAATCTATCTCAAGCAGGCTTTTTCACTGTTTTCCTTCTCTTTCTTCCATGAAAATCCTTCCCAGGAAAATAAATCACACAAGTCTGAGCTCTTGCCCACCTTGATGGCTCCTGAGAACTTCTGGCTTGCCATCTCCCATACTGCTTTAGTCTGCAGATTTGATTTAACTTGTCTGTTTCTATTTGAAGATTTTTCTACATGTACTAGGCTAAATTCTCATCACTCAAAATCTTTCATCCCCATAGGATTGTCTGCTAGCCATAGTATTACCTCTGACCAGACTGTGAACTCTCACAGACAAAACATGTGTCGTATCCAGCCTTGTTTCCCCAGATCCTAACATAGGGCTTGGCTCATTATAATTTCTCAAAAATAAATATGTGAATGAATGACAGAAGTTACTTTATTTTTAAAGAGATATTAAATGAAATGAAATTCACAGTTTCTGAATGACTCATTGCAGTATGTACCAATGTTTCTAGTTCTGTTAGAATAGTCATTTCAATATCTTCCTACCTACCAAGAGTATCTTTCTAACCCTAGCTTTGCCTAGCCAGCAATTAAAGGCTTTTAATTGAAGCCCACAAGTATTGCAAATCTGGGACTCAAAACATTGCCCTTCATAAAATTATCTAAGTTGATTTTTCCTAATGGTAGGTTTACAAGTTACTAAAGACACTTCAGTCATTCATTCTTTCCAAAATTATTTACTGAACAGCCACTAAGTTCTGGAAACATGGAATTTAATGATGCATTCAATCCAGTTTCTGTAGTCAAACAAGTGAGAGACAGGTTAAGAAGAAAGACATAGAAAAATGCAATTACAGTGCAATGGAGAAATGCAGTAGGTATTAAGGGTGCGCACACATGTGCTGAGTGGAGGTGAGGACATCAAGGAAGGCTTTCCAGACGAGGCACCTCTTGATCTGAACCTCAATATAAGGCTTGCGTTAGATAGACGAAAAAGCAACTGGAGTTCTAAGTGCAGAAGAGATTATATGCAAAGCCACAGAGATGAGGGAAAAAACGGGTGTGTGTGGAGAATCATAGTACCATTCACTGCTAATGAAACATAAAAATGTGAGAGCAGGAAGATTTAAAGGAGGAGACTCGTAAGGGAATAAAAGAAGCAGCAGGTAAGAGATCACTGTGTACCATGCTGGAATTTAGTCTTTGACTTCAAAGAATTATTTTGTACACAAAAATCTACTTTTGAGATAAATATTTATCATTAAAAATTTATATGCTGCCTAGTTTACCAGGGTTTGATTATTTTATATTAGTATTAAAATACTTTTCTTAAATAATCTTGAAAGAGACTATGAATCCCGTCATTTACATATTTTCTTAAGTTCTTGGTTTTCTTTCTAGGAAGGAATCAGGTACTTAGTCCTTTTGGAAGGTAACTACTGTATCTAAGGAATTGTTTCCTCAATGCTGTAGGTCCTGTTGGTATTCTCTCACTCGCTGGCTTGCTTTCTCTTTCACCCTTGCTATTGCTGTTTCTCTTTTTTTCTTTATCAACCATTTTACCTTTGATACCCTTTTCACAAAGGGGCTTAGTAACCATCTTTGTTTCTGCTGAAATGGTTTCCTAAGCCAACAATATGGAACGTTGCTCTCTGCTGACTATCTTTATGCATCGGGCCCGATCTTTTTCAGTTGTCATGTTGGCACTCATAAAACACATCTGGGACCTCAGGCTACGCTGAATCTTGCAAGAGGAGGGCATCAACGAAATTTTGGAATCCTCCGTTGATAATAATCCATTCAATATAGCACCTGGAGTGTTTTTTTTATTAGAGAGAGTAAGTGCTGTGCTAAGCCACAGTGATGCAGTTTGATGGAGCTGCCCCTGGAATGTAATAAAGAGCAGGGGACACGCTCCTCAGAGTGTGTTCCTGGATTAAAAGCCAATGGTTTAAGAGTTCACTGGAGAACCCAGACAGGGAGAGGTACTTACTCCATGGCTCTTGGCAACACTGAGCACATCACTTGTCTATTCTAGTTAGCTATTTACTTCCAGGTGCAACTCAAAGTGTAGTGCAAAAAAAAAGCAAAATTTTATCTTATGTTTGATCCTGGCTACCTTAAAAACACATTCAAGCCTATGTACTCATCCAACAGTGAAAATGCTTTTACTGCTACTGGGTTCAAAATATAATACCCATGCAACTGAAAGCTGTGTGCTCTCCTTAGTCTACACTTTGGAGATATAGTACAAAAGCTGGTATTTTCTATTTTAAAACATGTGATATGATTGCGGAGGGAGATCTGAAATTTTGCTCTTTGCTTTATGTGCAATTACTATTAAAAACAAGGATCTAAATAGAGATTCTTATCTTTTTCATATGAAATTAACAGCTCTACTACTTACTTTTACAAAGTGAAAAAAATCCAAGAGTTTTTTAATCTAAACAGTCTGGGGAAATTGATGATAATTCCAAATCCTAGGTTTAGATGATTGAATTCAATCATGCTTTTTTTGCAAACAAGAAGTATTTCAACAGTCATTTCTTCAATATTCCCATTAGTGACTTAAGGCTGAAACTTCAATTTGAAAAACAAAAAAAAATTGATTTTGTTATTTCTTTCACCTTTGTGCAAGAGTATATTTTGCAAAAATGACTATAAATAACTTGGTTGTTCTAGGTATCACTGAATAATTCAAATGACTTTTTTTCCGCAAAGAATAAGCATGTATATTAAATCACTCATCACATAAACGGAATTCTTTCACAAGCATATTGACTATTTCCTATCATAGTCAGGATCCTATTTTGAAAATATCTTGTTACATGTACTCCTGCTGACCTTTCTTCATTGAAGAGCGTCAAAATAACTGTGAAATAAGCTTTTAAATAATAGCAAAATCATCAACTATTGGTATAAACTATATTTATGATAAAAAGAAACCTAAAGAACATAAATTTGCAAACATAAAAAATGAGCAGATGTTTTCTTAAGAACTTAAACCTCAATTCATAATTTTTTAAAGAATTAAATGCTTTAGATACCTCTGTATCACCTAGACAACATAGCTCAGTTTCTCCCGATGCAGTCTAACATGGCTCAACTCCTAAAACCAAATCCACACAAAACCCTATTTTAATTGATCAAAATAAATTGATTTTTTCTGAGAGGAAAAGGTACAAAATATCTTCATTATAGTTTCTATTCTTATTTCCACTTAAAGATGATAAATGATACAGCAAAATGATATATCTGTCTGCACTATTTGGGAACTTCTATGATTTGTAGAAAAGTTTTGTTTTTAATTAAAGTGTATTATACAACTTCAGAATTTTTCTTCTTTATTATGCCAAGGAAGCATATGGAAATTTGAACTCTGAAATATTACTGATTTGTTCTGATGCTAGAGCATTTTGCTCCTATGTAAACATTTCCTGTGACTTGAATATGATAACTTTGTACCCTAAAAAGTACATTATTATAAGTAGCATATGGTTTTGGCTCCTGAACCACGAGTAATATGCAAAAACTCAGTTTGCCAAACGAGTGATTGTAAACATTTGGTGCACCCTTAAGCTAAAGACAGAGATAATTACTGAATCCGGTTTTCCTTTTTTTTTTTTTTTTTTTTTTAGCAGCCAGCTCAATTGTATTCTCTTTCTGATTTTGCATTTATTTTTTCAGCAGCTGACTTGAAGTCTCCCTGCATGGTTCATAGATATAGACCAAATATTCGGGTCCTACAACCCCTAAGTCTGAACACGCAGAGGTCAACATCAAGATAAATGACAAACAAGTTAATGATATACTTTACACCAATGATTGTGTTGAGTATATACTCTCTTAGTTCATTCTTTCATAATCATAAAAATATCCACTTTCACAAATGACATGGACTACCTCTTTTAATTTATATATTTTAAAACCTAAAAGTCAGTAAAAATGATTGAATTATTATGACTTTTCAAAGGGCTTTAGAACTTTATGAATTATAAAATACTAAATATGGAACTCAAAATACTAAATTTAGAGTTAACTCTAAATACATATTTAAAAATTTAAAAGAATGTATTAATTTTAATATTTTATGAACTATTTTTCTTCTAAAAGGAGAAAAATTTATACATACATTAACTCATTGATTTCAGTGTTTCCCAAACATCCTTGACCCGTAAGAATGACTAAGAAACCACAAGTTCACTCTTTTTTGATTAAAATTACATATATGTAGCTATAAACATAAACACTGGCATAGGCATGGATACTATAACATGGATACTATAAAATACTGGACACTTTTTTATGACAGATAGATAGATAAATAGATATAGATATCATAACACAGGACCTTTTATCACATTCCATAGTTATAAACTGAAATTCACTCTTTTTCAACAGACATGTATCTAAAACATTTAATCAACTCATGGAGAGAACAAATGCAAACCAGCCACTAAAGTTATTCTCTACACATACAGTCATCCTTTGATATCTGGTGGGGAGGGGGAGGGACTGGTTCCAGGAGCCCCCACCAATACCAAAATTCAAGGATGCTCAAGTCCCTTGTATAAAATGGTGTAGTACAATGAATACAGTTGGCCCTCCATATCCATGGGTTTCACATCCATGGATTTTGATCCATGGTTGGTTAAATACATAAATACAGAGCCAGCAGATACAGAGGGAAAACTGTATTACTTTAATCATGTACCTAGTCAATGGTCCTTTTGTCTACAGTCTTATAAGAAGACTGCATTTCTGAATTTATATAGGTTTTTAGCTGTTACATGTTTAAAGTTAATTACAAGGCCAGTTTGGATTTAACAAAATTAAACATTTTTGAAAGCACAATTTGAAAACTTTGACCTACTTCGTTCATAAAATTCTGGAAAAATATAATTAGAGAACCAATAAATCTAAAGGTTAAATTAGAGTCACTATTCCATATTTCTAAAATTATCTTACTCCTAAAGCCAGTCAGCATTTGCCTGCAGAATGGTCTGAATGAATGTGTCTCAAATTTTAATGTATACAAATCACCTGAAAATCTTGTTAAACTGAAAACTGATTTAGTAGTTGGATGGTAGGGTCAAAGAATATTCATTTCTAACCAGTTAGACTCCACCAAGAAACTGTTAGAACTAATAAATGAATTCAGTAAAGTTTCAGGGTACAAAATCAGTATACAAAAATCAGTTGCTTTTCTATACACTAACAAGGAACTATTCAAAAGAGAAATTAAAAAAACAACCCCACTTACAATAGCATCAAAAGAATAAAACACGTAGGAATAAATTTAACCAAAAGGTAAAAGATCTATACACTGAAAACTATAAAACACTGCTGAAAGAAATTTAAGAAGACACAAATAAATGGAAAGTTATCCCATGTTCTTGGATTGGAAAATTAATATTGTGAAAATGTCCACTACTCAAGGCTATCTACAGATTCAAAGCAACCCCTATCAATATTCCAAAGGCATTTTTGCATTTTTTTACTGAAATAGAGACAATTCTAAAATTCATATGGAACAAGAAAAGACCCTGAATAGCCAAAGCAATTTTGAGAAAAAACAAAGCTAGAGACAGCACACTTCTTGATTGCAAACGATATTACAAAGCTATAGTAATCAAAACAATATGATCCTGGCATAAAAAACAAACATATAGACCAATGGAACAGAATAGAAAGTCCAGAAATAAACCCACACATACAGGGTCAACTAATCTATGACAAAAGTGTCAAGAATACACAATGAAGAAAGAATAGTCTCTTCAGGAAATGATGTCAGGAAAAGTGAACATCCGCATGCCAAAGAATGGAATTGAACTCTTACACCATATACAAAAATTGACTCAAAATGGATTAAAGACTTAAATGTAAGACCCCAAACTGTGAAACTCCCAGAAGAAAACATAGAGAAAAAGCTCCTTGACATTGATCTTGGCAATGATTTTTTTTTTGATATGACATCAAAAGAAACAGGCAACAAAAGCAAAAATGAACAAGTGGGACTACATCAAACTAAAGTTTTTGCACAGCAAAGGAAACAGTCAACAAAATGAAATGGCAACTTACAGAATGGGAGAAAATATTTACAAACTTTATATTCTATAAGGGGTCAATATCCAGAATAAATAAGGACCTTATAAAACTCAATAGCAAAACAAAAACAACACAAACAGGGCTTCCCTGGTGGCGCAGTGGCTGAGAGTCCGCCTGCCGATGCAGGGGACACGGGTTCGTGCCCCGGTCCGGGAAGATCCCACATGCCGCGGAGCAGCTGGGCCCGTGAGCCATGGCCGCTGAGCCTGCGCGTCCGGAGCCTGTGCTCCGCAAAGGGAGAGGCCACAAGAGTGAGAGGCCTGCGTACCGCAAAAAAATAAAATAAAATGTTGAGATTCAGAGGTCGTCTGTTACTATAGCATAACCTACCCCAACTAATACAGTAGGTCCTTCTTGTATTGTATCATTATGGTAAAAGTTTCCCATAAGCCCATCCAAAATCATATACCTGTCTGTCTTAGTTCAATATGTATAATTAGAAAATGTTATATTTTGGTCTAAAATTGTATATTATTCTATAACTAAGAAATTTCAGAAATATAAGAAACCCTGAGGAACACAAGAAGGTTAAAGGTCTTGTCAAACTCTCAGAGTAATACATTCAAGGATCACAATCCTGATTTCCTTACTATCAGTAAAAAGTGAAACAAGACCTGGAATCCAATGAATTGATTGTGCAGGCAATCAATGTGGCTAATTTAGACTAAAAGCTCACAAGTCCACAGATACTAGTAGATCCTTGTCTTCCATTTGCTACCAACACAGAGCTAGGCATTGAGTTGCCTAGCAATAAAAACAAGACACAAGGAATGGTTTAAAGGAATTAAAACAATTAAGTTTAGAGAAGCAAAGACTCCATAAGAGGGATAGCGAGTATTTTTCAAGAATTTGAAACTGGAACAAAATGAAAACCTATTCATTTTGACCCTGTTTTGGTGTGGCATAGCAATTTTCTTTACACACTGTAGTCACAATTAGGTTGTAGTTTGTAAATAATTCATTTTTCATATAAATGAGAGCAGATTCAAATATCAAATATTTAATATCCTTAAAATAATATCACTCTCACTTGCATCCCCATCTGCTTTCTTGAATGGAAAAGGTTGGGCTGATAAGCCAAAAAAGATACGTAATCCACAGGCTACAATGTCCATGCAATTGCCTGTGCATAGTGTATTGTTCATGGAACAACACTATGATGTATGTTGCAGTGGATAAAAAGCTCAGTATAAGAAACATTAGAACACAAGGTTAATCACGCATTAGAATATGTTGTTGAGATATTCTTGTTTAGTTTCAAGAATAGAAGTTTTAAGTTACTATCATGGCTGGTTTCAAGTTTTAAAATGTCACTATCATAATATATTCTAGAGATTTTTAATTTTCTCTAAGTCCTTTTAATTTTTTATAAAATTAAATATATACTGTGCCAATTTTTTTTGCATGCCAGTTTGTGAGCTGGAAAAGTCAAGGGATACGTTTTCATTTACATTAATGCTTATAGTATCCCACAATGCCTAACACGTAGTCTGTACTCAAAAAGCAGTAGATAAGTTTAACTGGATTCTTTATCTTCAACATGGTCATTCTCCCTAGAATATTTACCTAGAATTCAGATCCTCTTCTATAAGAGGATACATTATACAGCATATAATGCCTCTTAAAGACAGCATAAGAAGGATAAAAGGTAGAAGGATTAAGTTCGAATAGAACTTAATATCTTTATAAAGATATTTACTCTTACTTGACATGAATTGAGATGGTTGAAGTGAATAACATGCAAAGTACACTTAATAAGTTAGAAAAACAGAACCAAGAAGAGGAGAAAAACTAAGTATTTTAGCCAAAAACATTATTTAGTTCATATGAAAAAATATCCAATTTAACTCTGATCCTTGTAACAGTGTAAAAAAGAAACTTGTAAAGGTGTGCAATTTTTATTAATCAAAAGTAGAAAACATGTTAATTCCTCACAGAAGAAAATTATAACACTTAGTTTCTAAAAGAAATTCTCCTGCTTTTTGTGATCTCTTTCAATAAAAGTTAGAGGCAGGGAGAGTAATTCTACCAGGTCTTATTTAATGTAGATGAATATTATTGCCATTCTGGCTTCAAATTGGATACAATGATGAAACATATGAGTATCCACAGAAATTGATGGAGGACAAGCCCTTGGACTAATATCTCTAAAAAATCACATCTTACAGTCAGACTTTGGATGAATGGTAGCGTATGGAAAGGATCACAGGCTTTGGAATCAAGGAAATCCAGATGTGACAGTCCTTTTCATCTTGGACACCTCATTTCACTTCCCTGAGCCTCAGTTTCTTAGTGGAAATATACAGTTGAGAAATAGAGGCAGGACATAAAAATCATCAGACACATGCCCTGGAGAAGACATTACCTGCTGCAGAAAAATTATAAGGGACATGGGATTCCAGATGAATGGGTAAAACTGTTACAATTTTTATGATGCTTGAAGAGCCTATCCAAATCAGCTCGGTGCTCTGTGACCACCTAGAAGGGTGGGATAGGGAGGGTGGGAGGGAGGGAGACGCAAGAGGGAAGAGATATGGGGATATATGTATATGTATAGCTGATTCACTTGGTTATACAGCAGAAACTAACACACCATTGTAAAGCAATTATACTCCAATAAAGATGTTTTTAAAAAAGCGCCTATCCAAGATTCTCATTCTACGGAAGAACCTCAAGGAGAGGAGGCAAAGCCAGAACCCCCCCACCCCCCGGAACAACTGGGGTTCACCTTCAGTAATCAGACAAGGATTCAGATTTCCACACCATAGAATTAGTCTGATATCAACCTGAGAACTGTACAAAGCAGACTCTTCCAATTGCCCACACTGGCCACAGAAAAACCTCAGTAAAACTTCCAAGGCTTAGATGATTCTGAGCCACTTAGCTTTCCCATGAGCATACCAGAGTTAGTTAGCTGCAAATATATGCCCAGATCATTGAACACACGGACCAGATATATACAGACATTTAGTGTTCACTGTTCTAATTTTAGGAGCATGTCTTTGTCAGATAATGAGTTTCACTTTCCCTAGTAAATGTTGAGTCAATCTTCCTGGCAGTAAATTCTACAGTCATTTGCATCATGGAGCCATCAAACCAGGTCATCAGACTATAAAAGTCTACCTTTTCCACTGTGGATTTAAAAAAATGCCTAAATACCAACACGTACATGAAACAAAAGTAGAAAAAGGTGAACCCAGTTTTCCACCACTTAAGACTATTATCTGACCACTAAGTCATGATATTTACATTCCTTCCAGACATGAGAAGTGTGAATCACAACAAATCAGGTAATAACATTGATTTCATATCAAACTATTTTCATAAAACAATGTTTCTTATAATCAAATCTAAATTTTATCACATCTCTATTGAATACAGAGAGGTCTCCCAGAAGACCTCACAATCTTTCTTCTTCTAAGTTCAACTGAACTCAGTGTGTTTGATAATACTTGTTTCAGAATAAACCCAGTATCACAGGAGATGCAAGCAAGGGACAAAGAAGTCCATATTTTTCACAGGTTAGTATTAATTTCCTATTTATATCTTTATATTAGTCTTCCTGTTTGTCACTCTGTGCTTGTTTTGATCTAAAATTAATTTCACTTCTAACTCTCTCCCTCTACCACCACCACTAACCACCTCACCGCTCCCCAAAAAATAAATTGAGTAAATGGCCCATATATCCTAAGAGAAATCTTTTCCACTTTAATCCATGTAGAGAAAATATATATATATATATATATATATCATCTGCTGATGGCTCAGCAGCCTGTGAACTATGTTTTGGTAAACTTAGTCTTGCTAGTGGCAGAAATAATCATGCTTTGTATTTATGTAATACCTTTCTTCTATGGAGCTTGCAAGATATTATGTGTCTTGCATCACTTATCTTCATAACATCCCCATATTTATGGGATCGTTTAAGAAGTAAGGATCACATTTAAACCTGAAAGCTCATGAAGTGGATAAAACTGATAAAGAAAGATGCTAAACACAGCTGATCTTGTTAAGGGTGTATGGAAATGTCATGGGGCCAGACTCTCATTCCCCGTCACACTATATGCACCATTTTCCATAAGCGAATCTTTCTTTCAATCTAGAGAGAGAGCCATGACTGAAAGCTGAAAAGAAGAAAGATTCAGTGACTAAGCAGCAGAGTGGAACCTCAGGGCCTCTGAGTTTTCTTTTTAATTCTGTTCCTAATTTGTGATGTGACCCCAAGAAACCTTTTGCCCCCTTTAAGCCTCAATTGTTTTACTTACAAAATAGTATTGTGAAAGCATGTTGCCCTGCATCCTGGGTCTGGCTTCCAACACTCTATCTTTTGTACTGTCCTTTAATTAATTTGTTCATCTATTCAACAAATATATATTGAGCATCTTCCATGTTTAAGGCACTGGGGCAGCTGCTTTGGGACTCTAAAGGAAATTAAGACATTATCTAGAGCTTAAAAAATAGAAGCGGGAGCTCTTACATGTATAAAAATAACTACACAATAAACCACTATAAGTTAAGTTATTGAATGATGCAAACGATATACTAAACAAATTCTGAGGATTTGCTTCTGGCAGTCTGGGTTAGCAGAAAGAGCACTGAACAAGGAGTAAAACCTCATCTATAAATCCATTTCTGCCACCTGTAAAATGGATGCAATAACAGCAGAACTCACAAGGTTGCTACGATCATAAAATAAAATACTGTAGGAGAAAGCAACTTATCAATGTAAAGGTTTTTTATCGCAACCGAAGACGTCAGAGAATGCTTCAGGCAAATGGCATTCAGAATGATCTTTGGATGCTGAAGAGTATTTCAATAGGTGGATAGTATTCTGGACAGAAAGAATGGTATAAACTACTGCGTAGAGCAGGAAACATATCAAGACAACTAAGAAATCAAAGAATCAAAAATCATAAGGAGGGGATGAACTCTTTAAGAAGGTATAGGATGGTAGTAGAAGTGAAGGAGTGAAAGATATGAAATCAATGAAATTATGATGAGGGGATTTGTTACTCTAAGATATTCAGATATTCAAAATGCTGGCATGATCTAAGACAGGATGGTGGTTGATATCTGGCTGAAATGAACTGAGGATTTAATTCAGCAAAGTTGAAGTGATTCAGAAAATACGAATCCATAGTTTTATGAATCAAGCACAGAGATAGAGATGAGAATGCAGAATAGAGAAGAAAATGCGGAACTCTGTGCTGACATCATCAAAGTAGTGAGAGATGGCAGTGGAAGCCAATTAATGGTAGAAATAGGGTAGATGAAAGACTGAGAAAAGTCAGGTTACAAAAAATTGGAAGAAATAATAGAAAAGGTTGAAGATATACAAAATTCCATAGTTTGCTTATAGAGATGCTTTGTTTGAGGTTCTCCTAAAATAACATTCTTCAGCACCTAGCTCCAATCTACCCATTAATCTATAACCCTTAAGAGTTAACATCCAAGCCATGACGACACATCATTCTCCATAGCTCAGACTCAAGACAACGCAGCTGGCAGACATACCCTTCTCTGTGATCAATGATTTCCCTGTGAGGACACCTTCCCGATACTCCTTTCTCCTCTTCTCCTCCCACAACACACTTCTACGTATCCACTTTGAATAAGTCAGGAGTAGCTCAAACTCAGGAAAAACTTAGGATTTCTTGCCCTCAAAGTCAGAACTCTGTGCTACTTGCTTGAACCGTATTTACCATGGCATTAGATTTATGGACATAATTTTAAAGTTAGTGTTCAATTATTTCATCCATGTTGCAGGAACATATAGTAGCAATTGGAAAATACCCTAATTTATAAATTCTGGGTAGATTCAGGGTGGCAAAATTACCTCTTTTCCACTATTGCAAAGTATGCTTTCCATTTGTCACATTTAAAAATCATTGCCTGTTATACAAATCACCATAGATTCTGTTCATGTGTCTAAACTGGTGAAAACTAGTATAATCCATGGTATCTTACAATGACTAAAATGTTTAAATATGTTTTTAAAAAAAACTCATGATTAACTAGTGATCTAGGAATGAAAGATACTTTCTTTTAGTTTATTCCCCATTTGTTTTTCACCTTTTGACCTAGTTTTTCTTTCTTCTTTTGATAACTGGTTTGCCTTTGATCAACAAGAGTGAATGTTCATTGATCAGAATGCAAGTCTTACTTCAAAGACCAGAACAATTTCTTGATGACCAGTTTTATGAGTAATTCAGTATTAACTGGTACATTTAGCTAGAGTATGTGGCTATACATATTTCTTATATAAATTTTTCTGTATAAAAAAGGAAAACTACTTTAAAATTTGTCATCTAGCAATGAGTAGAACTCCTACAGACTACCAAAATATAACTGTAATGATGATTATTGTGTTCAAATTATGTCATTTAGAGTGACCATACTTCATATTGCAGGTTTTTCTATGATCTAATTTCTAAACCAAGACAATGCCTTATTCTCAAAAGCATCCCCACATATGATACCTTTATTAGTTTGGTTTGCTTTCTCTCAGATTTTTACCTTTTTGCTGAAACACCAAACTGTTATGATTTTCTCATTATTTATATTAATTTGTCATGCTGACTTTTCTTATAGTTGGCTCTGAACCAATCACTGAATAAAAAGAGAAGTTCTTAACAAGCTAATGACTATTTATAAAGTTACTTAAGGATAAAATAGCTCCCTTGAAACAACTCCAAAGAAACAGATGCAATAGCTCCTCCATAAAGGGCATATAATTTAATCTCTGCATGTCAGTTTACAGCTTAAAAATTGCTTTCACATATTTTATTTCATTTGTTCTTCATATCATCCCAGTAAATTGTTTGCAAATATTTTTATTAGCCCTATTCTCAGATGAGGGAACTGAGACTCAGTTAAACAAATTACTTGCTCGAGTTTACACAGATAATAAGTAGCACAGACTAGAATTCATGTCTTCAAAGGGCACCATACCATTTGCCTGTTTGGTCCAAAATGAACACTAGGAAGAGAACCTTAATAACCTGTCGGTTTGAAAAAGCATTTAATTTGAGTGCTATACAATATTAAAAGATAAATAAGAGGTATACAATTGGAAAAGATGAAAAAACGTCATTTCAAACAAAATGATTGCCTACATATAGAAAATATAAATGAATCTATAGATAAACCCACTGTTAAAAGTTTATCAAAGAGGTTGAATAAAACTAAGACATTGTTCCTATAAACAATCAATAATATTTTTAAAATATAGAAAATATATATAAAATATTATTTTTAAAATGATATTCACAGTAACAAAAAAATTTCAAAATAACTAAAACTAGAGTAACAAAAATATACATGACTTACCTATGAAAGTTATAAAACTTCAGGAAAGCCATAAAAAAAGACCCATAAATAACATTTTCTCTAACCTAGGACTTATTAAATGGAAAACCCTGAAATAAAAATGTTCATAACATCATCAAATATTTTAAAAATTGACAATGTTATATAATGTGATCAAGGAAGGCTTTATCCTTTTGACATTTTTAGCTTAATATTATCCTAGTTTGAATATTTACACCACCAAAAAAAGAATGATTGTTTAACTTGTTAATATCATTTTTAAATGGTAGATAGATCAGAATGGCTCAAATTAAAAGACTGACCTTTCCATGGGTAGAGGAGAATATAGGGAACTGGAACTCTCATGCACTACTGGTGGGAATGTAAAATGGTACAACTTTGTTAAACAGTTTGGTAATTTCTCAAATAGTTAAACGTACACTACAATATGATCCAGCCATTCCACTCCTAGATATTTTACTGAGAGAAAAGAAAGCATATGTCCACAAAGCAAATTGTACATGAATGTTCATAGCAGCTTTATTTATAATAGCCAAACATTATAAGCTACCTAAATATCTATCAAAGGAGAATGAATAAACAAATTGTGGTAAATACATACCATGGAATACTACTCAACGATAAAAATAAATGGATTTTTGATACACACAACAAAGGATGAATTTTAAATAATTATGATAAAGAATCCAGACCAAAAAAATATACACTATGTAATTCCATTTATATAAAACTCTGGAAACTACAAAATCATTTAATCTATAGTGACAGAAAATAGATCAGTGGTTGCCTAGTAGGCAGGGGGAAGAGGGGAAAGGATGAGAGGGGGCTTCACATAAAAACATGAAGGCAGTGGGGTGATGGACATGTGGTGATGGCTTCACATGCATATGCATATGTCAGACTTACCAAATTGTACACTTTTAAGATATACAGTTTATTGTATTTCAAGTATACCTCAAAACTGTTTTTTTAAAGTGATAGGTAGACCAGAATAGTTTAGCAGAGGGTAAATTTCCAACGTACAACATTCAGAACACTACACCTTTATTTTATTGATAATTTTAAAAGAAGAATTTTCCTTCCATAAAAGATATTTATGCCATATATTTATAGAGGAATAAATTTATATAATTTATTATAATAGGTCACTGAGTTTGGCTAGTAGGAGACTAACCTCATTTATTAGTCTTTTAGTAGCATCTAATCTTTTGTGAAACTATAGATATTCAGAAACTGAAGTTTGTTATTACCCCCTTGCCCTGATTAAAAATGGAAGGACTTTGGAATTAAATATAAATTGGTTCAAATTCAGCAACTTACTAGCTGTGTGAACCTGTGCAAATAACTTCAATTCTCTAAGCTTCATCTGCAAAATTGAAATAATTGTGCACTTCTTTCTTGGTTGTTGTTGTAAAGAGAATTTACATATGTATGGCATTATGTACAACAGTAGGTACATAATAAATGGTCATTATTATTACATAGTATTATGAGATAAAGAAATCCCATTGAAGACTTTGGTATTTATTTCTGGTCTCTTCCTAGCCATTTGAGCCAATTATGGGTGTTCACACATATAAATATAAGTAATATAAATATAAATAATATAAAGCATTATCTACCTACATATATACATGTTCATTTATTCAACAAATATTTATTATATCTCTATAGAACTGCACGGCAAACCCTGAATTTCTGTCATATTTTGTATGTTCAGCCTCAGAGTAGTAGCCAGTCCTTTAGAATTCTAACCATTAAATTCCAATCTTCACAATAATTGTTATAATTACTTTTTAAAAATTTCAAACATAGTCTAAAGATTGATAAAATTAGAATATAATACATATAATAAAAATTGTATATGTGTGTTCAAAGAAAGAAATTCAGTAAAATGATTTTTTTTGGATAATTGGACAATTAATTTTTAATTGTTCTTTCTTGCTTTACTATAATGCCAATTTTTTTGAAAGTATGTATCCTCTTTAAAATGAAAGATACATCTGAAGTAATGAATAAAATATTTGCTGCCTAAATCTGCCCACGTCCACAATGGCTACATTTAGAAACGTCTCTTGGATTCTTGCTCCTGATCATTCCCCGTCACACTATATGCACCAACTTTCATAAGTAAATCTGTCTTTCAATCTAAAGGGAGAACCATGACTGAAGGCTGAATAGAGGAAAGATTCGGTGACTAAGCAACAGACTGGAACCACAGTGCTTGTGAATTTCATTCTTAGTCTGTCCCTAATTTGGGATGTACCCTAAGGAATTTCTCAGCTAGTTTCTGCCTCTCTTACTTCGTTTGTAAAATGGTGGCATTCACGGTTACTCTTGACCCTGACCCTGCCTGATTTCTGAGCAAGCATTGTGTATGCAATTCAGCCCCATATGGGTTGTTCACAATGATGCCTAGTAGAGATCATATTCTCCCATTCAGAGCTGGGCATGCAAACATGTAAATAACTATCAAATAGTCACCCTTTCAGACTAACCAACAACTTGATCAGTATCACACCATTATTTGGTTTTCACTGGGAAAGAGTTCAATATTAGTTGACTCATCTTCATATCCGTCTCTATATCCCACAGGGATCTGGTAGTGGTTATAAGCCCCAAGAGCATTTCCACCAACAGTTAGTACTAGCTGACCATATCTCCTTGTCCCCTAAACATGTTGAGTTGAGGAAAATGAAAAGTAGCTCTTCCTCCAAGAAAAAGAGATCCTATCTTGGAGGTGAGGAGCTTTTTATTTCACACGTTCAATCACGACTTACCGTAACACATTTTAACAAAATTCTACTTCAAGATTATACAAATTAATGTAGCCCAAACTAAGGGATCTTAAATTAAAATTTTAATATGATTCAACACGCTATATCATCTCGTCCATCCTCATGCCAAGCTGAAATTCATAAATGCATTTTATCATAGTAGTAAGAAATTTCTCCCAAACTTCAAACTCTGATACTGAGAAATAAACATTTAAAGTTCCAATAAAGTCACATAGAGCAACTATAGCTGCTTTCTGCCTCGAAATAAATAATGACAATGGTTAGAAATCAAGGGCCATCCTGTGGTATTAGGTATGTCATCCAGTGCTGGTTGGGGACAGGATAGATTGTGACCATGGCAGAGACCAGGAATGGCAGAACCCTGGCAGAGGAATAGTTCCTTAATGCCTTGACCAAATTTGATTTAAGGTAGGGAACCATATCTTGTGCTGTAGCCATAAAGCCACTGATGGAAAGATAATCAATTTCAAAGATATTTGTTCAGAAAACCTACCTTTAACTACAGATGTTACTGGCTATCCATTAGGAGGGTGAGATATACTGGTCCATAATTAGCAGAGACCCTTTAGGAACTTTTGGTAGAATGGTGTCTTGTTAACAGTTAACCAGACTCAGTATGAAGAATATTTACAATTTTTCACTTATATTCTGGCCCATGGTTTCACACTTTAATTCCTGAGAGCCTCCAGTTACCTCATTGATCATTATCTGGTGATATCACCACATTTTGTTTGAAAAAAAGATTTGGAAGACTCTGTGAATTTACTATTCTTTCAGGTAGTACCCAGCTATCAATTTGAAAACAGAATTCAGGAATCTTCAATTTAGAATGACATCTAGAAAAGAGTCACCTATACAAGTTTTCCTACTTCCTACTAAAATATACAGGAAAAAACACCAAATCCCACACCACAGCTGAAAACTGAGACTGAATAAAAAACACCTAATATCAAAATTCGGGTGAAAAACCCATGAACTATGAAAGGAATATAACTGTCCTGATTTTTTTAACAATCTAGATTTCATCTCAGTAAATACAGACTACTTTTTAAAAGGGGGGTAAAAAAAAATAAAAAAATTTTTAAAAAGGGGGGTATATTGATTATTCTCTAACTTAGACATTCACAATTTGTAGCAGCCTGGATACCACGTATTAATTCTTTATTACACAAGTTTAAGATGCTTCATTTTTAGTTAGCTAGAAAAATATTTTATACATGCATACACACAGAAACTCATCCCCATCACTACTCCCCAGATTTGCACACCACATCCACTTACAGACCATCTAAAATGACGGGTAGTGGCAATTAGCATCTTGGGATGTGTGCAAGCTAAAGCCAGGTAGCAGTGCATGTTGGAATTTGTAGTTTTTAAATACATTCCATTAGTACAGGTTGTTAAGATCACATGGAAGAGGGATAAGAAGGCACCCTAATGAGGGCAGAATTGTATAGGGAAATTTTCTGCTAGAAATTGGAATAGAATGCCAACTTACCTTCTGACTTCAGATCTGAAAAAAACATTCAACTACTATTCACATAGACAAGAGTAGGTCCAGGCCTATCCATGTTTAAAATCTTAAATGTAGCTAGATCTTGTCATATTGATAAACAAATACATGTACAAGTTCAACCTGACGTCTCTGAGAAACATAATGATAGGGGAAAGATAGAGATAATTCTAAAACTATTTATTTACTCATTTGTTCAACAAATATTTTTTGAACCTGTTCTACATAATAAGTACTGTGTGAGGCACTGGACATAGAATGGAAAATAAATTAGACATGGGCCTTCTGCATTAAGTTTAAAGTTAAATAGGAAAGACCAGTATTAGTAAAAAATTATACACATATATTTAAAAACAGCTGTAAATATAAAAAGAGATACAGAGGGAAACAGAAAGCTGTATTTTAGTACTCAAGACAAAATTTTATAAAATTGCTTGACATTCTCATGTATGTCAACATATGTAAATACAGGTTGGTTTTTTGTACTTGTAGTGTAAATGTAAAATGAAATGTGAAAAGATGTGGCCTTTGTGGAAAAGAGACAGAAGATCATAATAAGAGAACAAGCCAAGAAAAAAGACAATATGGACAATACGGACTGAATACAAGGAAATTAAAGTGCAATGACAAAATAAAAATTCATACTGGGGAAAGAACAGAACTGAACGAATAATAAAAAAAAATGGGATCAGTAATGTGTAGAACAAAATTAAGAACGCTCCCCTAGCATAAAGAGGATATGGATACACAGATGAAAATGATAAAAATAAATATGATAGTTTTGGAAAGGACAGAACAGAGAACTAGCATGTGACTAGCTTGAGTTTTTAAAAAGCAATAATAGAAAATTTTAAAAAATAAAAAAAATACTCAAGAAGTGGCAGCAGGGGTAAAAGTGGATGGAATATTCTAAACTGCAAAAAATCTGTGTAGCTAACGTCACACTCAATGGTGAAAGATGGAAAGTGTTTCCTTGAGATCAAGAACAGGACGAGGATGGCTGCTTTCATCATTTCTATCTAACATAGTCCTGGAAATTCTAGCAGAGCAATTAGGCAAGAAAAAGAAATAAAAGACATTCAAACTGGAAAGGAAGAAATAAAAGTATCTATATTCTCAGATAGCACACACTTGGTTAGCAGACATTTGGTCCTATCCAAAACATCCGTTAAGACATTTGGTCCATGCCAAAAGGTCCTTGATATTTGGTCCTGCCCCAAATTTCCAAAGGTCCTTGATATTTGCAGGCCATTTTGGTCCTGTCCAAAACATCCATGGAGACATTTGGTTCACGGCAAAAGGTCCTTGATATTTGGTCCTGTTCAAAACCATCTGGCATGAACCAAATATGCTCATAAATGAGATTGGACATAGAAGTAGACATTCAGCAATCTTGGGTTTACTGCCCCATTCACCCATTTATTTATATTTTTATTTATTTCTTTATACCAAATGAACTAGTGAGTATTAGTTGAACATAACCTCTGAGAAATGTAAGAGTAATATCTTGCTATTTAAATTAATTTTAAAAATGTATATGGACAACTGCAATATATTTAGAAATTTTCCGATTATAGGAAAATGAGAGATACACAAGGCAAGGCCTTATAATCACATTAGAGAGTTGGAAGATGCATGAACAGTTGATAAAACCCCCATCTGGGGAATCCCCTATTGTGTGTAGTCTTTAAGGTAGGGACCCCTCCCACCATGGAAGCCCATGGAAGCAGAACAGCCCCCCTCCCTGCCCCGTCCTGCCAGCGATTGTATGCTTGACTTGGGTTCTCCAATCAGAAACACAGCCTCACACATGGGACTTCAAATCCTGAACATGTGACTTAACAATATAGAGATTACTGGAGTTCAAATTTCCCTGAAGCATAGGGAGAACATGGGAAGGACTGTCCCTCCACTTTAATATTTGCTGTGGTGTAAGTTGCCTAACCCTTGTTTTTCATTCACTTTCTAGCCTAGTCTTCAGCCTTTCTGTGATTCTATGAACCCCTGATTTTTATCCAGACAACCTGAGTCAAATGACCAAGAAGTCTATCGTGCCAATACAGAAAGCAGGATAACTTGTGGCATATAGAGAGCTAGTGCCATTACAAGGACAGTTAAGAAAGTATCGTTGTTATACAACAATATGAATGTACATAATAAGACTGAATTGTACACATAAAAGGGTTATGACAGTAAGTCTTATGTGTATTTTACCACAGTAAAAAAAAATTGAAAAAAGAGCAGGAGGAAATTTTGATTTCAATGGTGTAACCATATATCAAAACATCAAAATGTACATTTAAAATATGTGCAGTTCATTTTAAGTCAATTATGCTTCGATTAATCATTTACAAAACAAATATTAAAAATATCACTTCCTAATCATTTTATGCTTTAAAAAAAACACAAAGACTATTTTGTGAAATGGATGCTGACAAGGTCTGCACTGAGAAAATAAAATTTGTGTTGACCTTTGAGAGCTGGATAAGAATTAAATAAGTCCAGAAAAAGAAAAGAAGAGAAAATTCCAAAGTAGACATTACTGGGTGAGTATGGAAGTATGGCTGTACATTGTAGGTGTAGGGGAGTGAAAAAAAGGATTGGTGTTAATGAGTCGTGCGGGTAAATATGTTGAAAGGTTATGGAAAAGTCAGCTTTGGGAAATTTCAAATATCAAAAAAAGGATTGGGGGCTTCCCTGGTGGCGCAGTGGTTGAGAGTCCGCCTGCCGATGCAGGGGGCACGAGTTCGTGCCCCGGTCCGGGAAGATCCCACATGCCGCGGAGTGGCTGGGCCCGTAAGCCATGGCCGCTGAGCCTGCGCGTCCGGAGCCTGTGCTCCGCAACGGGAGAGGCCACAACAGTGAGAGGCCCGCGTACCGGAAAAAAAAAAAAAAAAAGGATTGGGGACTTGAACTTCTATGCAAGAACAAAGAGAATTGTGAATAGGAATCAATATCCTGAATATGAAATTATAAAACTAAAGAACTACATCTGCCATGATTTAAGCTTTTAATAGTTATTTAACTTATGCATTCCTTTGTGCTACTGTTCTCTATATGTTACTGTTCTTTTCTATGGCATATTATGTAAATTGCTTTGCTGAATATCTTTTCCAGTCTCCTCCTAATGTGTCTTTGTGTGCTACAAAGGCTAGAAAGTTAAAAGCTGAACTTCTCAGACTCCCTGGCAGTTAGCTTTCTAGATGTTACGTTCTGCCATCAGATGTATTCATGCAGGACTAGAATTTGGATCTGAAGTAAATGGGGCATAAGTGACATGAGGCATCCATTTTGCCAGTGGAAACTGGATCAGAGGCAGCATGGAGCTGGGTGGTTCCATTGCAGCGTCCCAGTTAAACATGGTCAGGGCAACATCGGCAACTCCCTTGGCAGCCCAGTTCAGTAGTATGGCTCTTATAGGTGTTCTTGGAAGCTCAATCTAAAGTCTGTTCACTGGATTCTGCTCTCAGTAATTAACCCTGACAAATAGTTATTCTCACTGCACCAGTTTGGAAAAAAATTTATCATGTTATAAATAGTCTGTTAATGAATAGTATGTTTAGGTACAAAACACAGTAACTTACCTCTTTCTTTCAAAATTGTGTAATATTAAAATTCAACACATTATCATCACACTCAGTGTCTCTCTGCACCCTTAATGAAAGAGATGTCCTCTTTGTCTAAATCTTACTCGGTAGAGAGTATCAGTGTTAAAAGAATAAGTGTGATGTATGTATCTTGTTTGGTGTTTCTAAAATATTTTTCTTGATTAATTAGAAAAGTATAAAGCAATTAATTCTGATCAGGAAATATTTGTTTGGCAGGAGCAAGGCTCAATTTTATTCAAGATGTTCTTTAACATATTATACTAAAATTCACTGTTGTAATGACAATAAAATTCACCAAGAAAATTATATGATACTATTAATGTGATGAGGGTTTTTTGTTGTTGTTGTTTAGCCTATTTGCAGAGTTGACTCAGGAATTTAAATAAAGTTTTTTTTCCCTATAAGAAAAGTAAAGCAGACCCCTAGATTACTCACAGTAACAAAAATACATCACTTGTTTTATGAACAAGTGATTTGTTTTTAATAAACAAAGTATTCCAGTGGTTGACAAGTTGAAATATCAATAATAATGCTACTTGGTTTTTGTCATTGTTTTTAAAAGGAAAAAGATTCTGTGTGTGTGTGTGTGTGTGTGTGTGTGCGTGTGTGTGTGTGTGTGTGTTTTATCTAGTATCTGAAAGCTATGGGCTTGTTCTCTAATACGGTAACTATTGGGTATGTGGGCATGCTGGTTTGCATCCCATAACTAGGAAAGCATAGAAAACTGATTTTAGTATCTTTCTGCCCTTAGCAGTAGGGTATAATTATTTTTAAAAGAAATTATAAAATTGAGCATTAGCATAGTGTATACTTTTCAGATTTACAAGACTACATCATATATTATGTGTACGTATATTGCGTGTGGATGCAGTAGAAAACCTTTCCCACCACATGTCTCTGTTTTTCACTTGTTTAAATCAGCAGCTAAACAAATTCTAGTAAGCTCATACTAATATTTCTCTATGCACTGTCATGTCAATCATGAAGTATTTATCATATTTTTATTGATTTAAATATGAAGCATCTTATTTGTCTTGAAATAGTATGCTTTTTTATAATGTTTTCAGCAAATATACCAACAGATGTTGAGTAGATAAAACCTTAAGAACAGAAACTTGCAAGCAGAAGTCAGTCAAACAAAAAGTCAATTTGATAAAGTATTTACGAGGTCCCTGCTACACACATGGCTTGACTTAGATTCTGTGGCTATACAAAGGTTCATCTAACCAGCACAACAAAGAATAATGGAAACAGACAAAAACATATTGCTTCTAAATCTGAGCACACTCCAAGCCCACAGTTGAATTTTTCACAAATTCAACTATGAGTTATGCATCTGGGCCTCGGAGTCACTTCCAAATACTCTCAGGAAAGAGGGACAAAACGCAGTCATTCTGACCCTAGATACCTAACTGCAGGACCCTCTTCTTATAAATTCCTTTTTTGTTCTGAAGGTAAGTCAGCTTCCTGGAATTTATGCTCAAATGCAATTTGGAGTTCTTAAAAACATAATCTCCTTAACTTAAACATTTTGCATTTGCATGAGACACCAGGGAATATGAAATGATGCACTAATTGAAACATGACTTAATAAGCAGTCCATGAAACCAGGAGAGCCCCTGAACTGTAATCCCAGCTTGGATACCACTTGCTGTGTTTCTTTGGTTTAATTGAATAATACACCAGAATTTTAGTTTCCCCATTTGTGGAAAGAAATAAACAGCGAAGGTGCCAGTCACTGAAAAATTGAATAAATTAGATAGTTATTTTTTGCCATTTTGTGAGGATGAACTATATATGTGAAGTCATGTTTGCTAAAAATAGGGCTTGCAGCCTAAAAAACCTCTTCTACAGTGGAAAAGTCTACCAAAATTTATAGTTTATGTCTTGGTTGTTGATTACTGATTTATCAGCCTTTGTTGTTGCATAATTATTTAATGGAGTAATATGCTAATTGGTAATTCAACTAATTAAAATGGCATGAGCCATTAAAAAGAACAGGCAGATCTCTATGTACTGTTAGGAAAAAAATCTTCAAATGTGTTGCTAAGCAAAAAATATCAAGGTACAATGCAAAGTGTAAAGTATTCTATGAGTTGTGCTTAAAAAGAGATGAAAGAGGGCTTCCCTGGTGGTGCAGTGGTTGAGAGTCTGCCTGCTGATGCAGGGGACACGGGTTCATGCCCCCGTCCGGGAAGACCCCACGTGCCTCGGAGCGGCTGGGCCCGTGAGCCATGGCCGCTGAGCCTGCGCGTCCGGAGCCTGTGCTCCGCAACGCGAAAAAAAAAAAAAAAAAAAGATGAGAGAGAAAGGGTGGTAAGTTTTTGAGTGTTTGCAATCACCAAAAACTATTTATTAATTCTGCTACTGATGGACAAGAAAATGTCCTTCGGCACTATCACATTTTTTTTTTTTTTTTGGGTGGTGTTGGGTCTTCATTGTTGAGCACGGGCTTTCTCTAGTTGCAGCAAGCAGGGGCTACTCTTTGTTGCAGTGTGCAGGCTTCTCATTGCAGTGGCTTCTCTTGTTGCGGAGCACGGGCTCTAGGCACGTGAGCTTCAGTAGTTGTGGTGCGCGGGCTCAGTAGCTGTGGTTCACGGGCTCTAGAGCGCAGGCTCAGTAGTTGTGGTGCACGGGCTTAGTTGCTCTGGGGCATGTGGGATCTTCCCTGGGCCAGGGATCGAATCCGTGTCGCCTGCATTGGCAGGCAGATTCTTAACCACTGCACCACCAGGGAAGCCCCACATTTATTTCCTTATTGTAATGATTTTCATAAGAAATATTCTATCGCCAACCTTTGAAGCACAAAATAAGAAACTAGAAATCATTTCAATTGGGACTTACATAGAATAATAGGTGGCAGTTTTAAAAAGTCTTAAAAGTATCTTGATGCTTAAAAGATTGCCCTACAGCTGGACACCGCAGTTCATTGAGTGCCCATCTGACCAGCTGTAATGGGCTTCACCTCTCTTGTCTGCAAGTGGCAACAGGAGCAGAAGGCAGGTGCTTCTTTTCACAGTAGTCGGTGCACAGCTCTCTGCTACACTCTGGGAAACGACACTTCAATGAGAGAGCAGCCTTTAGCTTCAGACATTAGCTGAGCCACCAGGAGCCAGGAGCCATCAGCAATAGCAGGGAAAAGTGAGGTGGAAAACCCTGGCTAGAGACGATGCTGGCAGGAGAGGGCGAAAAATGACTGCAGGAACAGCAGGAGCCAGAGATGGCAGTAGGAGCCATAGGAAGAGATGTTGTGAGCTGTTCACTTGGTATGATGACTGCCCCAAGGTGAATGTATAAAAGTACCAAATCATGACATCTCATTATATGCTGGCTTTAGTGTCAGCCCTCAGTCAGCATGACTGACTGACACCAGCTAAAAATAAAACCAATAATAAAAATCTCAATTCCCCTGGTCTCTGACACCTCAGAGTGGTAACTGCTTATGGTCGGGACAGCTGCAGCCTTTGACAGCCTCAATTACTTCAAATAATAGTGTCACTTAACAACTAGTTTAAATAGTTTGAAGATTCCGGCAGTAACTACTTCAAAATAAAAATCCAGCCTCGGGTTTTTTATTTTATCTCAATAATGCCAACTAGTAGAGAGTAGACTAGCTAAAAGGCTAACCCTGCAAAGACCATCAGAGAACATTTGGAAGCTCCCAAATGTTCAGGCAGATCCCCGAGCAGTTTGTCTCTCCCATCAGAAGGCACGAGCTTCTTTCTGGCTTCTCCCTGGAAGACATTTTGTGGAAAGCAACTAATAATGTCTGTTGTTCACAAAACATCATCTGTTCTTCCTATATGAATGTCATAAATCCTCAATTGTTTCACACAAAGCTCTCATGACCCCTCCCTACACAACCAATAAAGCCCAACTCAGGAATCTGGATCACTCCTAGGATAGAGGTTGCCCTACTTTGTACGCAGAGAGTGAAATAAGAAGAAATCGCACATTTAAATTCAAGTGATGTTAAAAGGATTTGCTTGTCCAAGCATTAAACATATTTTGAGCTTTAAATCACCATTACCCATAAAATAATCTCTTTGGAAAATTAACCCAAGTCTGAAAATTTAGGTTGGAAATCATTTAACAAGAGAGGATTCTATAAGGTACTATATTCCTTCAAGGACAGGTTTTTAGAATTATACACTAATAACCTGAAACTTAAGTGTATTTTTCAGTGTCTTTTTGTTCTTCTGTTTACCAAATACAGCTCAGGACCTACTATTTACAAGAAAATGTGCTAGTACTAAAGTGGATAGAAAGATAAATTGGAAGCAATCAAAGACTCCAGGAGTTTATAATCTAATAAGGAAATTGACATCCATAATAATGACAATTCCAAGGAATATGTGATTTTTATGAATGACTTCTATGGGCCTGGCAGTGTAGCAGGTGCCAAGTATATACACCAATATTCTGGATTTGGGGAGCTCACAGTATAATGAAAAGGGCAGACATAAAAGCAAACAAGTTACACAACAACATGATAAGGGCTAAAGCAGGGGTACATAAAATCTGCTATAAAAGCATAGGGGAGGAAATGGTTAATCGAGCCAGCCAGGGAAATCAGAGGGAATTGATTACCTCTGGCACTTGGAAGTTGATTTGGGTTTTGAAGGATGGGTAAAATTTCACCAGGGAGAGAATGGGATTAATGACAGAGGGGGTATTCCAAGCAAAATGAGCAGTAGACACAAATAAGACACAAATGTGGAAAATCAGGGAGATGATAGACACTGTGATCCAGTTTTTGCCTGTTGTCCGGACATAATTGTTTAGTAGCATCCTCTTTTATTCTCAAAAGTGTTCTCTTTTGGACAATACAGTATATGATCAGCCTAATGAAAGAGACATATCATAGTTCAGAATTACGGCAATCTTAGGCACATTAGAGAAGTGGGTAAGAATAAAGAAACACACTAAGGAATCAAGATCTTCCTAAAGGCAATGGGGAGACGGGAAAGGTTTAACTAAGGATGTATCAGAATATGTGCATTTTAAGATAAGACTAATTGGCAATTTAGAGACTGGACTGGCATGTAGGGCATGACTAGAGAGTCTGATATTATAGGAATGAACTAAGGTATTAAGTGATGAAGAAGCAAATCTAGGTTCCGGTAAAATCAGTAGGACCTTAGGGACTAATCAACAAAAAACACCCTTACCCCTGCAACCAGGACAGCCTCTTTTCTCATTTCCCACTGAAGCTGTTTCTGAACCTCCAAGTCCTCAACCATGAATGCTAGAGCCCAGGTGAGAATTTAGGAACATGTCCGCTAAGCTGCCTGACCCAAGCTCCAAGATTTTTTTCCATCTCTCTTTGGTGTCTTTAATATCTCTCCTCGTCTACATAAACTTATAAATATATCATTTTCTCCATCTCTGAAAAAAAAAAAAAGCTTCCCTCCTTATGGATTTTCCCATTTCTCTCATGCCTATCGTCTCTACATGTCTTGTAGGAGTGCATTACACTCACCATGCCCAGCCCTCTACTGCCTCTGCTATTAAGCAAATAAAACTAACAACAACTACAATAATCACTAACATGGATTGAGCACTTACTAGGTTTCAGTCACAATGCTTTATATTCTCTGCCTTATCCATTTTCTCATCAAAAATTCATAGTGTAGGTGCTGTTACTATTCCTTTTTTACTGATGAGAACATATTTACTGAGCATGAGGAACAGAGCCTGAGAAAATGAAGCTTAGAGAAGGAATCAAAAAGAGCCACTTTCTCAGGAACACCAGCCAAAAAGGTGTCAGCCATCACCTGTATACTGATGAGTCCTAATATAAACGATTCCAGAACTGGCCCTTCCCTCCTGAGCTCCAGACCCATCTGCAGAACCTCCTGCATGACATTTCCATTTGAATAATCTGCTGAAAATCCAAATTCTACGTGCACAAAACTGAACCTATAATCTCTCCCTTCAATAGCTCCTCTCCCCTTCTGGTAATCTATACCAGGTTCTTTTTTTTTTTTTACATCTTTATTGGAGTATAATTGCTTTACAATGGTGTGTTAGTTTCTGCTTTATAACAAAGTGAATCAGTTATACATATACATATGTTCCCATATCTCCTTCCTCTTGCGTCTCCCTCCCTCCCACCCTCCCTATCCCACCCCTCCAGGTGGTCACAAAGCGCCGAGCTGATCTCCCTGTGCTATGCGGCTGCTTCCCACTAGCTATCTACCTTATGTTTGGTAGTGTATATATGTCCATGCCACTCTCTCGCTTTGTCACAACTTACCCTTCCCCCTCCCCATATACTAGGTTCTTGAGACTAAATCTCAGTTCTCCCTTCTCCACCTTCCCTCCTTCTTCAACCACCACCATCAACTCTTCACCATGTCCCATGAGATGTACCTCCAAAATCTCCTATTCATGCCTTCCTCCCTCTACACTGCCCAAATCCAGCCCTACGTTGTCTCTTAACTAGAACATTACAGTAGCCACACGCTTCAATCTCTCAACCACTTCATTCCTCCTCAACACACCGGTCACAGCCATCTTTCCTACACAGATGGCTACATCTGTAGCATTCATACACAGCTCTGATCATCCCCATGCTTCAAACCTCTATGGGCTCAAAGCTTAGCTCAAATGTCAGCTTCTTTTTTGAAACCTTCCAACTGTGCTCCCCACCCAAAGGAGAATTAGTCATCACTACCTTTAGAGATTTTCTTTCTTAGTTCATATGCTAGGATAGTATTTATCACATTTTAATATGTGGCCATATATGTTGTGTTTCTCCCCTCTCAGCCCAGATTGCCTTGATGGTAGGATCTGGACTTATTCACCTTTGCATACCCAGCATCAAGCCTAGCACTTAGCGTTCACATTAAATAAGTGCTCACCTAATTAATCAATTTAGAAATGAGAGATGGTAACCATACTGTATCATGTCCATGTGCTAAAACAAGCTCTAACCGTCTTCTTTGCCAAATGTAAGGACATTCATGAGGCATTTTACTACAAAAAAAACTCACTGGATGGAAAATGGTAGTGAGAAACAGCGCCTAGTAGTTCTAGCCTGAAGCAGAGATGCCAGATTTCAGAGAAACTTTGCTACAAAGCGATTTTTCATTCTACAAAGGTGTAGAGGTCAGATAACTAGCAGATTAACTGCTCGATGTATTCCCATTTTGAAGACCTATCTGAACGTTTCTAAGGTTTCTTCTTCCCGTCTCCCTCTGCTTTATCCTTTACACCCCCACCCCTGAGCATGTTAATAGCCTTTAAAGAAATCAATATCCTGCCATGGGGCTTTCACAAGGAGCACAGCACAGGTCTGGCAGGTGAGTCATTATAGCACTGGCTATGGAAACAGCTGCAAACCTTTTTTCAGAAACATCAGCTGGTATGCAAAAGGGCAGAACGTGGCCTTAAGATGAAACCAAATACAAAGTCAAAATTAATTTAACTTATATTTTATTTATGATTCAGTGAATTAATAATCAAGGATATTTGCATGGGCAAGTTTTTGAAGCAGTAGAGTATACTTTGATTGAATTAGTATTTCCCTTCACAAGATACTTAAAATACTAGCATAATAGAGCATATTGGAGTAAAATCCAAAACTCAGTTTGTGAAAATTCTTTATACCTTAGGCAGGTATTATGAATCCAAATTTGTGAGTGGGCGATAAGTGATACCACAATACTTTATATAGGCTAAAGCCCAACCATGACAAATTTTGTTTTAATGAAATTTTCTTGCACTAAAATTGCATTAAAAGTGTGGGATAGGGCTTCCCTGGTGGCGCAGTGGTTGAGAGTCCGCCTGCCGATGCAGGGGACGCGGGTTCGTGTCCCGGTCCGGGAAGATCCCACATGCCGCGGAGCGGCTAGGCCCATGGGCCATGGCCACTGGGCCTGTGCGTCTGGAGCCTGGGCTCCGCAACGGGAGAGGCCACAACGGTGAGAGGCCGCGTACCGCAAAAAAAAAAGTGTGGGATATATTGGTTTCATAGTGTCTGATCTAAATTAGTATCCTTAAGTATTATTTTTCTAACTTATGTCGAAGAAGGCTTTTCAAGTAAGAATTTACGTAGGTTCAAGAGTGATAAAGAAGGTAGGAATAAACACTATTTTGGTACCAAGAAACTGAAGCATATACCCAAGTAGTTCTGCATTCCCGAAAGACGTTAACTATTACTACTAATGAATTTAAAGTCTCCTTGAGCTACCCCGAACCTTTAATTCCTATTTGACAAACCGATTTTCCTGCTTCCACCTTTGTCCTTTCAGTCTGTTTTCCACACAGCAGCAACAAGATTCTATTAAAACATAGAGCAGGGGCTTCCCTGGTGGCGCAGTGGTTGGGAGTCCGCCTGCCGATGCAGGGGACGCGGGTTCGTGCCCCGGTCCAGGAGGATCCCACATGCCCCGGAGCGGCTGGGCCCGTGAGCCATGGCCACTGAGCCTGTGCGTCCGGATCCTGTGCTCCGCAACGGGAGAGGCCACAACAGTGAGAGGCCCACGTACCGCAAAAAAAAAAAAAAAAACACGAAAAAACCAAAACATAGAGCAGACCATGTCACTCTTCTACTTGAAACCCTGCAGTGGCTCCGCCTCATTCAGAGGCAAAACCAAAGTTCTCACGACAGCTACAAGCCCTGCCTACAACATCACCCCACTTCTGAACTCATCTCCTACTAGTCTTTCCTGGCTCACTCTCCTCCAGTTACCTGACCTCCTTGCTATTCCAGGAACCATCAGGTATGCTCTTACTCTTGCATTTTTGCATTTATTAGAACCCTAACTACATGCTCTTCCCCCAACAGGGTGTGTGTGCTCCATTTGGATGCCTGTAAGAACCTAGCAGTTTGACTTAAGTTTTCAGTTTGTGTTTATTCAGTGTTGCATAAAAATATTTAAATAAAATTCTCTGGGAACTAGTAACTCTGCATTTTGTGTGATAATACAGATCTATATTGAGCAACAGTGTATGTAATATTCTATTTATCTGTCTAACAAGATTACTTATTTAGGGCTTCCCTGGTAGTGCAATGGTTGAGAATCTGCCTGCCAATGCAGGGGACATGGGTTCGAGCCCTGGTCTGGGAAGATCCCACATGCCGCAGAGCAACTGGGCCCGTGAGCCACAGCTACCGAACCTGCGCATCTGGAGCCTGTGCTCCGCAACAAGAGAGGCCATGATAGTGAGAGGCCCGTGCACCGTGATGAAGAGTGGTACCCGCTTGCCGCAACTAGAGAAAGCCCGCACACAGAAACGAAGACCCAACACAGCCAAAAATAAATATAAAAATAAATAAATTAATTTAAAAAAATGATCCACATCAAAAAAAAATCTTAAAAAAAAAAATTACTGGGGCTTCCCTAGTGGCGCAGTGGTTGAGAGTCCGCCTGCCGATGCAGGGGACACGGGTTCATGCCCTGGTCTGGGAGGATCCCGCATGCCGCGGAGCGGCTGGGCCCGTGGGCCAAAATCATGATTCCAAAGAAACAAACCCACTATTTCCCTCATTTAAAAAAAAAAAAAAATTACTTATTTAATGATAATTACTCTCAACTTTTTATTCTCGTGTGATAATACCTACAAGAGTATTTTTTACATTGCATTAAGATATTGAAAGAAATCATGATTTATAATAAATTGGTATTTGTTTTCATATGAAAAGGTTTTATGAAATATTCATGGTAGAACCAAAGCTTATGCTATTTAAGGAAACACAAAGATATGTGTATAAATTGCTGTATTTTTAATAAAGATAATACAAGAAAAATTATAGTGCCATATTTTAAATGTCTAAACAACTTGATAATATGCGATATTATATTCTACATATTGCATAGGAATGTCCACGTTATATACTATGTTTGTAAAGTATGTGTTTAATCTGCATACAAAACTAAAGTTTAGTTTATATTTTAAAATCAAACTCAATTATGTAAAAATTTTCTCTGTGGTAAAATCTATTATTTACCAGAAAATATGACTATGTAATTGAATTAAAACATTGCTTATCTAATAAATTTTAATGTACACATGCTGCATATACATTACTTTGTGGCATAAAGAAAATTATTATTTAACCAAGGTTTGAGAAAGCATGTAAATATATTCATTTCCACACAAAATGTTTGAAAGAAGACACATTATATGTACACTTCATTAAGAAGTAATGACTATGGTATCTGTGACTTTTTGGAAAGCTGAAGTATTTTGAGATCCATTTTTCTGAAAGATTAAATAAACAATTTTGAATTAAGTCAAGAAAATAATATTCAATGGTATAAAGTTACCAACCTTCTTGGGATCCAAAAATGTGAATCAATTGTCTGAAACCTATAAACCATAGAAGGCCCGAGAAGTGTCTTAGCAACAATTTCAGAAGCAAGCTTGTTTAGTACAAAGCACATGTAAGAGTGATCAAATAATTCATCTTTAGAGTTTCCAGTTATTTTAATTTCTAAACTCCCTTATAAAATATTTTAAAAGGAGTAAACTTTTCATATGATTAGCTACTATTAATTACAGATTATTTTTATCCACCATCTAAAGTATTTTAGAAAATGGATGAAAGCTATTCAGGACCTGGTTCACCTATTTTATCTAACTTTATTTTTCATGTGATCAATGTTCTTCCACTTAACTTTCTACTTATAAAATATTATAATAAAGTAAGTTCATTTTAGAACATTAAGGGGCTTTGTAAATAGCCAGTTTCTCAGTTGTCACTTTAGAGGACAAGTAGGGTATCAAGTTATATTTTTTATTACGTTTATTTTCTTATACGACCCAAACTTACATTTCAGTGACTTTTATTCAAACTCACTACTGCTGAATTGCAAAATGTTGTCTTTGTCCTTAAGACCATGACAGAGAACTTTATCTGCATTCAGATTGCCTACTGGTTTGTGGTATTTCAACAATAAAACAGCAGGATTGAAGGCTCATGATGAGAAATCTGACTAATTACCTGTTAGATGATAGATGGTTGTAGCTCGGCAGTGCCAGTCACTGAAAACAAAACACTTCGAGATATCAATCAGCTTCCTGACAAATCCAATTTCCCTCACATTCAGTGGACGATAAATGGGAATTTTACTCTACATTTACATAGCACAGAGTTTTAACTTTAAAATATGCATAATGATATTTTAATAAAAAGTACAGATTTTTTTAAGTAAAATTAGTATTTAAATACCTGACATATTCATATTGCAATCTCACAGCTTTTAAACAGATAGATGGTGGAAATAATTAACATTGTAAATCTGTACTGTATTCCACTGAGAAGGGCAAGGTGCACTTAATGGTAGTTTTCCTATTTTCTTTCTGCATTTACATTTAACTCAAATGATTCACAACAACTCTAATGGCTGTGTTCATTCTCTTCATTTTTGTTTTAAATTTTGTGGTAAACTAGTTGGATGTGCACTCTACATGAGATTCAAAAAGCCGAATGCCCAATTAACACTGCCACCTAACCAGCATGTGGGCAGAGTTAAAGCAAAGAGGGACTGAAGCATGGAAACTGAATGTAGGCCCAGAGAAACACCTCTTTCTTCCTTATAAGGAATGACTGCATAGTCAACATTTGGAATTTATGCTTAACTCTAAAAAGTTATAACCTTCAATATCTTATTCTGTGATTAAAAATAAGACAATTAAAGGTGGCAGGAGAATGGAGAAAGGAAGAGAAAGTGCTTCTTATTTATTGAAGAAAAATGAATTTGTAGGCAAAGTTGGAAAAGTTTGATACTAATAGTCTGAAACCAAGCATTTTCAAATGTTGTTACTGGGAGGATAAGTTGATGAAACTTCATTGGAGGACAATTTGGCAATAACTATTAAAAGTTTAATGTTAGACATAGCAACCTACTTCAGGAATGTCTCCAATAATTATCCTCATGTATCTCTATGAATACTCACTGTGGTATCATCCTTAATAACCAAAAAGAATTTTTTGACTAGAAATAACTTAAGTTCCCTCCACAGGAGACTGGTTCAACAAAGTATGTACAATACAATAGAACACTATGTAGCCAAACATGGTCTTTAGAAAGAATGCGGTAGATCTGTAAGTGCTGTTTTGAAACAATATTCTGGACGCGTTTCAAGTGAAAATAAGCCAGGTACATCTGAGCTTTTTAACAGGATATAAATTAAAGGGTATAATTACAAATATGTGTTTGATTATGAACTGAAATTTTATGGAGGGACGCATAAGAAAATGCTAAGTGTGGCTGCCTTTCGGAAAGGAGTTTAGAGACTTGAGATAGAGGGACTGCTTACTTTCCATCACATACTCTTAAATTTGTTTGAAATTGTACCATGCTCTTTTATCTCTTTTGAATAATAAACAAATGAAACAGTAAACAAGAAAGGGAAAAAAGGAAGGAAAGAAGGAAGGAAGGGAAGAAGGGAGGGAGGAAATATATACACACACAGATGGGTCTGTTTTATTCCGAAGTCCATCCCTCTCTAGCTGTTCCACAGTCAAAAACTTGGGAAGGGGGGATTATATTTTTCAAAGTAGCCTAAATCCTGCACTTTCCTAACAGAACTATGAGTACAGAAACAAAAGACTAGCCTGGGCTGGTACTAATGAGCTGAACTTGAACATGACCATACCCTGAGGCTGACTGCTTGCCTGTGACCTAGTCTGTGACTAAGAATTGTGATTGAGTGTTTGAGGAAAGCAGTATCTGATTCAATCCACCTGGGAGAATGAAAGGTCATTCTGCCAGCGTAGCCCTTCAAGCTTACACTTTGTCTACCCAGTCAGGCAAAGAACAGGATATGTCAGGACTAGAGAATTTACAAAAGTTTGAAAACTAGAAAACTCTCCAACTCATCCTACACAAGATATTGGAGGATACCACTTCTTTCCAAGGCAATAAAACACATGTTGGTACATACACACACACACACACACACACACACACACACACACACTCATGATGCTTTGTCCTTTCATGCACTCCTTGCAGGATAGGAATTAGATACCTGAAAAAGAGAATCTAGAAATGACCAAATGTACTGTCAGAGGTAACTTTATAGAAGGAATAAGTCTTCAAACAACACATGATTAAGGGACATTTATATATTTGACTGAAAATCTCTACCACTAAAGGCATTAGCACATTAAATACAAAATCAGGAGTCTAAAGTGTAAAATACTTTTGTCCCAAAGTGATAAACAACTGAGGTAGAGGTGCGGCTTGTAATGACAGGGCTCCTTGGAATGAGGAGGAAGCAGAAATGGACTCCAAGAGGAAATTTAAAGCAAAATCTTTGCTTGTTTCCAAATTTTACCCAGGGCCAGTCTTAGCCAGAAAAATTGTACATAGAGTAAGACTGGAAACTTGTATCAATAGCTAGAAAAAGAGTAGTATTTTTTACCTTTTAACAGCTTTTTTCAATTAAATATATGTATATATAATCAAACTGTAAAGATTATTAAGACCAAAAAACATTGCAAAATTATATTGAGAATTTTCTTTTGAAAAAGAAAACTTTTTGAAACTTTTCCAAAATGTACACTAAAAATGGGTACATTTTATTGTATGTGAATTATACCTTAATAAAGTTGACCTTTAAAACAAAGTATCTATGGTACTAATTATAGCAGTGTAGAAATTATTTGCCCTTACATATATCTGGAGAAAACTTGAATTCAAAAAGATACATGCACCCCAATGTTCACAGCAGCACTATTTATAATAGCCAAGACGTGGAAGCAACCTAAGTGCCCGTATATAGATGAATGAATAAACAAGTTGTGGCATATATATACAATGGAATAGTACTCAGCCATAAAAAAAAGAATGAAATGATGCCATTTGCAGCAACATGGATGGAGTTAGAGATTATCATACTAAGTGAAATAAGTCAGAGAAAGATAAATATCATATGATATCACTTATATGTGGAATCCAAAAAAGTGTTACAAATGAACTTCTTTCCAAAACAGAAACAGACTCGCTTACGTATAAAATAAACTTACCAAAAGGGAAAGGAGGGGTAGGGATAAGTTAGGAGTTTGGGTATAGCAGATACAAACTACTATGCATAAAATAGATAAACAACAAGGTCCTACTATATAGCACAGGGAACTATATTCAATATAGTAATAAACTATAATGGAAAAGAATCTGAAAAAGAATATATATATAACTGAATCACTTTGCTGTACACCAGAAACTAACACAACATTGTAAATCAATTATCTTCAATTTATTTTTTAAATTTTTAAATTTTAAAAATTTAAAAATTGGAATTGAATAGTGGAATTGTGGCTAAACTTTTCTATGCTTTATTTAGAACTCCATTAATGTTGCTGATGTCTTAAATATTTATAATGCGTAAGATCATAACACGGATGAATTTATTTATATTATAGTCAGCAAGTACATGAAACATGTAGCAAAACATGATTTTTCCTAACTAGATTTTAAGTCAACAAATATTTGGAGAGTCTACCATATTTAAGTTTAAGTTGATACATTGATATAGACACAAAAGGTTGATACATTGATACTGATATAAAAGGTTGAGATTCTGGTCTCCAGGAACTTTCAACCTAGTATGAAAAGTATATGCTCCTTAAAAATACATTTAATCATTTGGTTGAGTATGAAATGGGTAAAGAGTAGTCCTCATTATTAATCCACGCATAGTATATGAATTTAGAAAATATTGAAGTTGGATCTATGTGAAGATTGAATAATGGGAAAGAATGCAGATGGGGATTACCAACATATGAAGAAAAGAAAAAACAATATAATACTCAAAAAGAAAATCTTAATATAAGTTATGGAAAAAAAATCGTAGAGAGGAAAAATACAGGGCTTCCCTGGTGGCACAGTGGTTAAGAATCCGCCCACCGGTGCAGGGGACATGGGTTCGATCCCTGGTCCGGGAAGATCCCACATGCCGTGGAGCAACTAAGCCCGTGCACCACAACTACTGAGCCTGTGGTCTAGAGCCCGGGAGCCACAACTACTGAATCCCGCACACCTAGAGCCTGTGCTCTGCAACAAGAGAAGCCACCTCGACGAGAAGCCCACACACCACAAGGAAGAGTAGCCCCGCTCGCCGCAACTAGAGAAAGCCCACGCGCAGCAATAAAGGCCCAACACAGCCAAAAAAAAAAAATAATAAACTAAGAAAAATATAAATACAATGCAGAGAAACTCAAAAGGGAGTAGAAGTGTAATACTTTTTATTCAAGTTTCCCAAATAGATAAAATACAAACTAACAAAACTAGCTTATTTGAGGAATCAATTATTTGTATTATCAAATTATATATATGTATTATATAATGTGCATTCATAGGCATTAATCTAAATATTTTAAACTATGAAGAAAATTCTAACATAAAAAGTATCTTGAGTCCTTAATAAATTTATCAAAGTTTAACAGTCATGTCTTCTGTCACTCTCTCTCTCTCTCTCTCTCTCTCTGATCATTTGTAACTCACAAAGTTTTTCAAAGGACATAGTTACCAGAATACACATTTTCCACCAAAATGTCAAATGAACCTTGAAATTAGACCCCAGGATTAGTCCACAATAGACAACAGAAGTCTTCAGAGAACTGGAATCTGCCAACACTCTTCCAATTGTGTAACAAAGCAATGAGATAAATTCACCAAAAATAATTCAAAGGGCAAACCAATGGACAAATCAATATCTGAAAAGACAGATGCAGTTGACACACTAGAAAAACAAAGTTCAAAATATTATCTTTTATTTTTAATAATAAATATAATAATTTGTTTTTAGACAGAAATATTGGCTATCTCCCTCAGCAGCAACAAATATTCAATGACTCCTGAAAAGTTCTTGAGAAATACTGATGAAGTCCCTCAATACAAGGACTCAGGAACAGAATGACAGACTAATGGCAGACAGTGAGAAAGGAAAGGCTACAAAGAAGTCAAGGTATTGGGGGAGATAAGAAATTTGAAACATAATGAGTTAAAATGCAAATGTTTAGTGGGAGGTTGGTACTTCAATAATATTGATTCAAAGGGTATAAAAATTATGGATAAAATAATATGGAATCTGGGATTTCTTTCAAAATAATACAGGAGTTGAGGAGTGGCTGAGGGTATAGAAGAAACATTATTGGTGGTTAGTTGATAGTTGCTGAAACTGGATGATGGCTACATAGATGTTTATGGCATTTATCAGTTTTTTAAATATTTTAAATGTTCCATGAGAGCTTTTTTTAAAAGAAACAAATTTAAAAATAAGTGACCGGAGGAGCTTCAAGATGGCGGAAGAGTAAGACGTGGAGATCACCTTCCTCCCCACAGATACATCAGAAATACATCTACGTGTGGAACAACTCCTACAGAACACCTACTGAACGCTGGCAGAAGACCTCAGACCTCCCCAAAGGCAAGAAACTCCCCACGTTCCTGGGTAGGGCAAAAGAAAAAAGAAAAAACAGAGACAAAAGAATAGGGACGGTACCTGCACCAGTGGGAGGGAGCTGTGAAAGAGGAAAGGTTGCCACACACTGGGAAGGCCCTTCGCCGGCGGTGACTGCAGGTGGCGGAGGCGGGAGGCTTCGGAGACACGGAGGAGAGCGCAGCAACAGGGGTGCGGAGGGCAAAGCGGAGAGATTCCCGCACAGAGGATCCGTGCGGACCAGCACTCACCAGCCCGAGAGGCTTGTCTGCTCACCCGCCGGGGTGGGCGGGGCTGGGAGCTGAGGCTCGGGCTTCGCGGGTCAGATCCCAGGGAGAGGACTGGGGTTGGCTGCGTAAACACAGCCTGAAGGGGCTAGTGCGCCACAGCTAGCCGGGAGGGAGTCCGGGAAAGTCTGGAGCTGCCTAAGAGGCAAGAGACTTATTCTTGCCTCTTTGTTTCCTGGTGCGCAAGGAGAGGAAAGTAAGAGTGCCGCATAAAGGAGCTCCAGAGATGGGCGCGAGCCGCGGCTAGCAGCGAGGACCCCAGACACGGGCATGAGACGCTAAGGCTGCTGCTGCCGCCACCAAGAAGCCTGTGTGCGAGCACAGGTCACTATTCACACCTCCCCTCCTGGGAGCCTGTTAAGACCCCCACTGCCAGGGTCCTGTGATCCAGGGACAACTTCCCCAGGAGAACACACAGTGAGCCTCAGGCTAGAGCAACGTTAGGGTGTCCTCTGCTGCCGCAGGCTCGCCCTGGACTCCATACCCCTCCCTCCCCCCGGCCTGAGTGAGTCAGAGCCCCCAAATCAGCTGCTCCTTTAACCCTGTCCTGTCTGAGCTAAGAACAGACGCCCTCAGGTGACCTACACGCAGAGGCGGGTCCAAATCCAAAGCTGAACCCCAGGAGCTGTGCAAACAGAGAAAGGGAAATTTCTCCCAGCAGCCTCAGGAGCAGCGGATTAAAGCTCCACAATCAACTTGATGTACCCTGCATCTGTGGAATATATGAATAGACAACCAGTCATCCCCAATAGAGGAGGTGGACTTCAAGAACAATGATATATATATATTTTTTTCCCTTTCTCTCTTGTTGTGAGTGTGTATGTGTATGCTTCTGTATGTGATTTTGTCTGTATAGCTTTGCTTTTACCATTTGTCCTAGGGTTCTGTCTGTCCGTTTTTTGTTTTTGTTTTGTTTTTTAGTATAGTTCTTAGCACTTGTAATTGATGAATTTGTTTTTTGGTTTGGTTGCTCTCTCTTTCTTTTTTTATTACTTTTCAAAAAAATTTTTAATAATCATTTTTTATTTTAATTATTTTATTTTATTTTATTTTATTTTATTTTCTTCTTTCTTTCTTTCATTTTTTTCTCCCTTTTATTCTGAGCCATATGGATGACAGGCTCTTGGTGCTCCAGCCAGGTGTCAGGGCTGTGCCTCTGAAGTGGGAGAGCCAAGTTCATGACACTGGTCCACAAGAGACCTCCCACCTCCACATAATATCAAGTGGAGAAAATCTCTCAGAGATCTCCATCTCAACACTAAGACCCAGTTCCACTCAACAACCAGGAAGCTACAGTGCTGGACACCCTATGCCAAACAACTAGCAAGACAGGAACACAAATCCATCTATTAGCAGAGAGGCTACATAAAATTATAATAAGGCCACAGACACCCCAAAACACACCACCAGACGTGGACCTGCCCACCAGAAAGACAAGATCCAGCCTCATCCACCAGAACACAGGCACTAGGCCCCTCCACCAGGAAGCCTACACAACCCACTGAACAAACCTTAGCCACTGGGGACAGACACCAAAAACAACTGGAACTACGAAACTGCAAGCTGCGAAAAGGAGACCCCAAACGCAGTAAGTTAAGCAAAATGAGAAGACAGAGAAACACACAGCAGATGAAGGAGCAAGGTAAAAAGCCACCAGACCTAACAAATGAGGAGGAAATAGGCAGTCTACCTGAAAAAGAATTCAGAATAATGATAGTAAAGATGATCTAAAATCTTGGAAATAGAATGGAGAAAATATAAGAAATGTTTAATAAGGACCTAGAAGAACTAAAGAGCAAACAAACAGTGATGAACAACACAATAAATGAAATTAAAAATTCTCTAGAGGGATCAATAGCAGAATACCTGAGGCAGAAGAACAGATAACTGATCTGGATGATAAAATAATGGAAATAACTACTGCAGAGCAGAATAAAGAAAAAAGAATTGAGGGTGGTCTGAGAGACCTCTGGGACAACAATATATGCACCAACATTCGAATTGTAGGGGTCCCAGAAGAAGAAGAGAAAAAGAAAGGGACTGAGAAAATATTTTAAGAGATTATAGTTGAAAACTTTCCTAATATGGGAAAGGAAATAGTCAATCAATCCAGGAAGGGCAGAGAGTCCCATACAGGATAAATCCAAGGTGAAACACGCCAAGACACATACTAATCAAACTATCAAAAATTAAATAAAAAGAAAAAATATTAAAAGCAGCAAGGGAAAAAAAACAAATAACACACAAGGGAATCCCCATAAGGTTAACAGCTGATCTTTCAGCAGAAACTCTGCAAGCCAGAAGGGAGTGGCAGGACATATTTAAAGTGATGAAGGAGAGAAACCTACAACCAAGATTACTCTAACCAGCAAGGACCTCATTCAGATTTGATGGAGAAATTAAAACCTTTACAGACAAGCAAAAGTTAAGAGAATTCAGAACCACCAAACCAGCGTTACAACAAATGGTAAAGGAACTTCTCTAGGCAGGAAACAAAAGAGAAGGAAAAGACCTACAAAAACAAACCCGAAACAGTTAAGAAAATGGTAATAGGAACATACATATAGATAATTACCTTAAATGTAAATAGATTAAATGCTCCAACCAAAAGACATAGACTGGCTGAATGGATACAAAAACAAGACCCATATATATGCTGTCTACAAGAGACCCACTTCAGACCTAGGGACACATACAGACTGAAAGTGAGGGGATAGAAAAAGATATTCCATGCAAATGGAAATCAAAAGAAAGCTGGAGTAGCAATTCTCATATCAGACAAAATAGACTTTAAAATAAAGACTATTACAAGAGACAAAGAAGGACATTACATAATGATCAAGGGATCAATCCAAGAAGAAGATATAACAATTGAAATATTTATGCACCCAACATAGGAGCACCTCACTACATAAGGCAAATACTAACAGCCATAAAAGGGGAAATCGACAGTAATACAATCATAGTAGGGGACTTTAACACCCCACTTTCACCAATGGACAGATCATCCAAAATGAAAATAAATAAGGAAACACAAGCTTTAAGTGATACATTAAACAAGATGGACTTAATTGATATTTATATGACATTCCATCCAAAAACAACAGAATACACATTCTTCTCAAGTGCTCATGGAACATTCTCCAGGATAGATCATATCTTGGGTCAAATCAAGCCTTGGTAAATTTAAGAAAATTGAAATCATATCAAGTATCTTTTCCGACAACAACACTATGAGACTAGATATCAATTACAGGAAAAAAATGTGTAAAAAGTACAAACACATGGAGGCTAAACAATACACTACTTAATAACCAAGAGATAACTGAAGATACCACAGAGGAAATCAAAAAATACCTAGAAACAAATGACAATGCAAACACGACAACCTAAAACCTATGGGATGCAGCGAAAGCAGTTCTAGGAGGGAATTTTATAGCAATACAGTCCTACCTTAAGAAACAAGAAACATCTCAAATAAACAACCAAATCCTACAACTAAAGCAATTACAGAGAAAGAAGAACAAAAAACCCCCAAACTTAGCAGAAGGAAAGAAATCATAAAAATCAGATCAGAAATAAATGAAAAAGAAATGAAGGAGACAATAGCAAGGATCAATAAAACTAAAAGCTGGTTCTTTGAGAAGATAAAAAAAATTGATAAACCATTAGCCAGACTCATCAAGAAAAAAAGGGAGAAAACTCAAATCTATAGAATTAGAAGTGAAAAAGGAGAAGTAACAACTGACACTGCAGAAATACAAAGGATGATTAGAGATTACTACAAGCAACTCTATGCCAATAAAATGGACAACCTGGAAGAAATGGACAAATTCTTAGAAATGCACAAACTTCCGAGACTGAACCAGGAAGAAATAGAAAATATGAACAGACAGATCACAAGCACTGAAATTGAAACTGTGATTAAAAATATTCCAACAAACAAAAACCCAGGACCAGATGGCTTAACAGGAAAATCCTATCAAACATTTAGAGAAGAGCTAATACCTATCCTTCTCAAACTCTTCCAAAATATGGCAGAGGGAGGAACACTCCCAAACTCATTCTATGAGGCCACCATCACCCGGATACCAAAACCAGACAAAGATGACACAAAGAAAGAAAACTACAGGCCAATATCACAGATGAACATAGATGCAAAAATCTTCAACAAAATACTAGCAAAGAGAATCCAAAACAGCACATTAAAAGGATCATACACCATGATCAAGTGGGATTTATCCCAGGAATGCAAGGATTCTTCAATATACGCAAATCAATGTTATACACCATATTAACAAATTAACGGAGAAAAATCATATGATCATCTCAATAGATGCAAAGAAAGCTTGCAACAAAATTCAACATCCATTTTTGGTAAAAACCCTGCAGAAAGTAGGCATAGAGGGAACTTTCCTCAACATAATAAAGGCCATATATGACAAACCCACAGCCAACATCGTCCTCAATGGTGAAAAACTGAAACCATTTCCACTAAGATCAGGAACAAGACAAGGTTGCCCACTCTCACCACTATTATTCAACATAGTTTTGGAAGTTTTAGCCACAGCAATCACAGAAGAAAAAGAAATAAAAGGAATCCAAATTGGAAAAGAAAAAGTAAAGCTGTCACTGTTTGACATGACCTGATACTATACACAGAGAAGCCTAAAGATGCTACCAGAAAACTACTAGAGCTAATCAACGAATTTGGTAAAGTAGCAAGATTCAAATTTAATGCACAGAAATCTTTTGCATTCCTATACACTAATGATGAAAAATATGAAAGAGAAATTAAGGAAACTCTCCCATTTACCACTGCAACAAAAAGAATAAAATATCTAGGAATAAACCTACCTAAGGAGACAAAAGATCTGTATGCAGAAAATTATAAGACACTGATGAAAGAAACTAAAGATGATACAAACAGATGGAGAGATATACCATGTTCTTGGATTGGAAGAATCAACATTGTGAAAATGACTGTACTACCCAAAGCAATCTACAGATTCAATGCAATCCCTATCAAACTACCACTGGCATTTTTCATAGAACTAGAACAAAAAATCTCACAATTTGTATGGAAACACAAAAGGCCCTGAACAGCTAAAGCAATCTTGAGGAAGAAAATTGGAGCTGGAGGAATCAGGCTCCCTGACTTCAGACTATACTACAAAGCTACAGTAATCAAGAGAGTATGGTACTGGTGCAAAAACAGAAATATAGATCAATGGAACAGGTTAGAAAGCCCAAAGATAAACCCACGCACATATGGTCAACTAATCTTTGATAAACAAGGCAAGAATATACAGTGGAGAAAAGACTGCCTCTTCAATAAGTGGTGCTGGGAAAACTGGACAGCTACATGTAAAAGAATGAAATTAGAACACTCCCTAACACCATACACAAAAATAAGCTCAAAATGGATTAAAGACCTAAATGTTAGGCCAGACAGTATAAAACTCTTAGAGGAAAACATAGGCAGAACATTCTTGGACAGCAAGATCCTTTTTGACCCACCTCCTAGAGAAATGGAAATAAAAACAAAAATAAACAAATGGGACCTAATGAAACTTAAAAGCTTTTACACAGCAAAGGAAACCATAAATAAGACAAAAAGACAACCCTCAGAATGGGAGAAAGTATTTACAAATGAAGCAACTGACAAAGGATTAATCTCCAAAATTTACAAGCAGCTCATGCAGCTCAACATCAATTAAACAAACAACCCAATCCAAAAATGGGCAGAAGACCTAAATCGACATTTCTCCAAAGAAGATATACAGATTGCCAACAAACACATGAAAGAATGCTCAACATCATTAATCATTAGAGAAATGCAAACCAAAACTACAATGAGATATCATCTCACACTGGTCAGAATGGCCATCATCAAAAAATCTAGAAACAATAAATACTGGAGAGGGTGTGGAGAAAAGGGAACCCTCTTGCTCTGTTCGTGGTAATGTAAATTGGTACAGCCACTATGGAGAACAGTATGGAGGTTCCTTAAAAAACTAAAACTAGAACTACCATACGACCCAGCAATCCCACTACTGGGCATATACTCTGAGAAAACCATAATTCAAAAAGAGTCATGTACCAAAATATTCATTGCAGCTCTATTTACAATAGCCAGGACATGGAAGCAACCTAAGTGTCCATCAACAGATGAATGGATAAAGAAGATGTGACACATATATCCAAAGGAATATTACTCAGCCATAAGAAGAAACGAAATTGAGTTATTTGTAGTGAGGTGGATAGACCTAGAGTCTGTCATACAGAGTGAAGTAAGTCAGAAAGAGAAAAACAAATACTGTATGCTAACACATATATAATGGAATCTAAAATAAAAAGGAATAAAAGGTTCTGAAGAACCTAGGGGCAGGACAGGAATAAAGATGCAGATGTAGAGAATGGACTTGAGGACACAGGGAGGGGAAGGGTAAGCTGGGACGAAGTGAGAGAGTGGTGTGGACAGATATACACTACCAAACATAAAATAGATAGCTAGTGGGAAGCAGCCACATAGCACAGGGAGATCAGCTCAGTGCTTTGTGACCACCTAGAGGGGTGGGATAGGGAGGGTGGCAGGGAGGGAGACACAAAAGAGAAGAGATATGGGGACATATGTATATGTATAACTGATTCACTTTGTTATAAAGCAGAAACTAACACACCATTGTAAAGCAATTATACTCCAACAAAGCTGTTAAAATATATATATATATATAATATATACACACAGAATGCATATGTATGTACACATACTACTATATATAAAGTAGGTAAACAGCAAGGACCCACTGTATACCACAGAGAACTATACTCAGTATCTTGTAATAACCTATAATGGAAAAGAATCTGACCGAATCACTTTGCTGTATACTTGAAACTAACACAACATTGTAAATTAACTGTACTTCAATAACAATTAAATCAATAAATAAATAATAAGTGACCCCTTTTCACAAAGATGCGCCGAAGGCGAAGAAGGAAGCCCCTGCTCCTCTGAAAGCCCAAGCCAAAACAAAGGCTTTGAAGGCCAAGAAAGCAGTGTTGAAAGGCAGCGTCCACAGCCACGAAAAAAAAGGAGATCCAGACGTCACACATCTTCGGACGGCGCAAAGCACTGCAGCTCAGGAGGCAGCCCAAATATCCTCGGAAGAGCGCCCCTAGGAGAAACAAGCTTGACCACTATGCCATCACCAAGTTCCCCCTCACCACCGAGTAAGCCATGAAGAAAATAGAAGACAACAACACACCGGTGTTCATTGTGGATGTCAAGGCCAACAAACACCAAACTGAATAGGCTGTGAAGAAGCTCTATGACATTGACATGGCCAGAGTCAACACTCTGATCAGGCCTGATGGAGAGAAGAAGGCATATGTTCCACTGGCTCCTGAGTATGATGCTTAGGATGTTGCCAGCAAAATTGGGGTCATCTAAACTGAGTCCAGCTGGCTAATTCTACACATAAAAGTTTTTGCTATAAAATAATAAATAAAAAATAAAAGTAAGTGAAAAATGGGGGAGTGGGGATAAAAGAGACTCTTAATTAAAGCATCCGTGTAATTTATTGTCCTAACTGGAACATGTCAGGAATGAAAAGGAACAGTATTAATAATTTTAACGGCTACAGGCCTAAGCCAGTGCTGTGCTGGGCAGTCCTGGATGTACGGTCCCTCTACTTTTAACCAGCAGGTTTCAAATATCAGACTAATGTGATTTAAGATTTGTTACAAAAACAGGAAACGAAGAGAACAACTTGTAAGTGAGAACGTTTAGATCACTAGCAACCAGTTGTTTTTAAGTCTGAAAAGAACCAGTCCCAAATCATCGCCATAACCACTGATCCATCTGGATCAGAAGTCACAAACTGATGGCCTGGGGTTGGATCCAGCCTGCAGATGTGTTTGCTTTGGCCCGCAACGTATTGGGTTACAGAGCGCTTTTCTTAAAACTTTGAGTTTGTTGCCAACATTTCCAAGATGAAAGATGTCATGTTAAAATCCAGATTCCTAGCTTCTCTTGAAACACTTGAGGAGTATTAAGAGCAGGCACACATTCTCACATGGCAACTGACTAGAGCAGAGCATTCTCTCACTAATCCACCCCAGTCCTCATCTCCCTCCAGTGATTTCTTTTCTTTTTTTTTTTTTTTTCTATCCAGTGACTTCTAATGCTGGGCTGCTGTGCTTGGTTCCTTCTTTGACTCCTACAGATACTTGACTTTTCAACCTTCATACTAGATCAAGCTCTCATCATCAGAACAAAGAAAGTGAGGTTGGCTGCAGAAGCTATGGTTTTATAAACAATTGAAAATAGAAATCAGTCAACCCAGATAATAAATGGGGAAATTGTGAAGAATTGGTAGGGGATATAGTATTACTACTCTTTAAATAGGCCTAACAACAACAACAGCAACAAAACCTAATTCTGTTCAGAAAATTCCCCTTTAATTTTTCTACATTTCAGATCATTCCATATTTCCCAAGTAATATAGCCTGAACTACACCAGTAGAGCTTCCAGAAATTCTCTTACTAAAAAATATAATAGCTAATCTACATCCCATTGGCAAAATGCACAGTTGAAGGCCCAGCCCAATGACTGCTGCCCACCCTTGCTTCTCTCAACAAGCCCGGAACATCACTGGGTGTGTGATTGTTAGCAAATCTTCATTAATTACAAGCCTCATAAACAGCTGTGCAATGTGGGATGTTGGGGAGAGACAGCTCCTGTCTTCATAAGAGAGAGTTTGGAACTAAAAGAGGTTCTTAGCTAGAAAGCATTCCAAAATAGGATGAGTTGTTTTGAGAGTATAGAGAATAGCATCAGAGAGCACAGATGTTCATCCCAGAGATTGGTACCCAAACAACAACTGAAAAAACTTTCACTCTTTAGCACAAAGGAAATGGAGAGCTATAATTGGTTTCACAGCCAAATTATGGAAGCTTACATGTTTTGGAAAAAATATATTACTGACAGAAGTATCTATGGCCTGAAAGGGTGTCTCTTGTGAGGCATAGGACTATGTTTGCCTGTGTACTGTTGGTCCTAATCCAAGCAGCAGAGCTCTCAGAGACCAGTTTAGGAACCTTTATTTTCTACTGGTTTCCTTATGAAATCCCCACTGCAGCCAGGCTGCTGTCTACTCTTGTCCCCATATAGACTATTGAAAATGCCTTGGCCTCTCCCACTGTCTCTGGATTTCCACTTAACATTTCATCTGTATTAGTGTGTTAGGGTAGGGATGAATGACATTCTTGCTACTAAAACAGAGAGTTAGGGCCTGTTTAGAGAACCATCTTAAACACTTCGTGGTCATTCATAGAACTGAAAGCTATGGAATGATTAAGAGAAGTGAGATAGAGCTGTAAAGAATAGTATGAATCCCTAGCCCAAATTGCTCTGTGAAAAATTTGCAGAATACATATTACCATTTTATTCATCCTATATAGTCATTGTCTCCAATTCCTTTCTTCCTACTGTCTCCTTCAAACCCACTCCAAAGAGATCTTTATCTCCACCATCACAACCCCAACTGCTTACGTCAAATAGCCTCTGTGTTACTGAATCAAATGATCACTTATCTGACTTGGCCTATAATCAATATTTGACACATCTGATCATCCCTTCCTTCTTGAAACACCTCCCTCACTTGGCTTCCTGGACACCACCCTCTCCTGTATTTCCTCGTTTCTCACTGTTTCTCAGTCTCCTTTGCTAATTCTTGCAAATCTCTAAGACTTCTAAATATTGGGGTGCCAGGACTTCCTTAGTGGTGCAGTGGTTAAGAATCCACCCGCCAATGCAGGGGACACGGGTTCAAGTCCTGGTCTGGGAAGATCCCATATGGCGTGAAGCAACTAAGCCCGTGCACCACAACTACTGAGCCTACGCTCTAGAGGCCGCGAGCCACAACTACTGAGCCCACGTGCCACAACTACTGAGCCCACATGCCACAACTACTGAGCCCACGCGCCTAGAGCCTGAGCACTGCAACGAAGCGTAGCCCCCGCTTGCCACAACTAAAGAAAGCCCACACACTGCAATGAAGACCGAACGCACCCAAAAAATTTTTTTAGTTTAAAAATAAATAAATATTGGGGTGCCAAAGATGGGCTTTAAACCTCTTCTTTTCTACCGTTAAATTCATTTCTTGGTGATCTCATCCAGTCTCAAGGCTTTAAATACTGTCACTATGCTGAGGACTCAAATCCGACTGCCTGCTCAACCACTCCACCCAAATGTCTAAAGGCATCTTTAATTTAACATTCCCAAAATCGAGTTCCTTATTTTCCCATAGACACACACACATACTAAAAACCTTCCCTTTCCACAGTCTTCTGTATCTCAGTTCATGAAAACTGCATTGCAGTTATTCCAGTTCAGAAACTTGTCAACCCTGATCTCTTGCTTTCTCTCACCTGGACATCTAATCCAGAAGAAACCTCTGTTGGCTCTACCTTCAGAATCAATCCACAATCTTGACTACTCACCGCCTTTTCTGCTACGTACTTCTTTGTCAAAGTCACTATGAGCTCTTGCCTGCCTCACAGCAACAGCCTCCTAACATCCGGCCGCTGCCAGCCTCCTTCAGTCTGGTCTCAACACAGAAACCATAATGATCCACTTAAAATATGTCAGATCAACTTACTCTGCTCAAAACCTAACAGGGCCTTCCACTTCACAGAGAATAAAAGCCAAAGGCCTTAAACTTGTTAGCAAGAACCTGAAGGCTCAGTCACCCAACTCCTTCCCCAGCTCCCAGCATTTCTCAATCACTCTGACCGCTCCTACTCTCCCCTCATTCATTCTGCTTCAGACTCACAGAAATTTGTGCTCTTTGAACATGCAGGTCACTTGCTGTTCCCTCTGTTTAGAATGTCCTTTCTCTAGATGACCTCTTACAAGTCTTGGCTCAAATGTCACCTTCAATTAGAACTGTTCTCTGACCACTCTGTTTGTTTCCTATTTATCCTCAGGATTTATTTTTTTTGCACAGCACTTACGATCTTTTCAAATACCATATAAGACATTTATTTATTTAGTTTTATCTCTGTCTGCATCCCCTAGAAGGTAAGCTCCATGAGGGCAAGGATCTTTGTTCACTTCTTTCAATGCCTAATCCCCAGTGTATTCAATTAATATCTGTTAAACAGAGAAATTAATTTATATAATATGATGTATTTTCTATGGAATGTGCATATATGTGTATCTCTCCAAATCTAGTTTAGCTCTAGGGAGAGTAGTGAGTGGGGAAAGGGTGAATGGGCTCATGATTGGTGTGGGTGGAAAGTCTATCAATAAAGTATTGATACTTTACCCTTGTAAGGATTGTTTCAAGTTTTTAAACATGATATAGTCATTAATTACTTTTTATGTAAGGGGATATTATTTGTTAGTAATTACCTAATATATCACAGGTACATACTATGTAGCCCCTATCTGCTGCTCCCCTACTCCAGCTACAGCTGATTGGACCAGAGTCTAATTAGATTGGACCAATCTAATTTAAAGTGGAAAAAAATCAGATCAACTCTTCCAAAAATTTGGAATAGGGTCGTGGAGAGATTAAGTCAGTCAGACTACTGTGAAGACTGGAACTACAGGCCATGTAGAATTTGAGACCATTATAAACCAACACCATATGTAAAGTGAATTTTTGGAGAGACGGAAAAAAAGATAAGTAAGGAAAGAAAGCTTATGAGAGGAGAGGAACAGGAGAATAGATAGAGCAGATGTGTAGAGACAGAGATGCATGTGGCCTCCTACTTTTCAGTGCCATCCACATGCAGAACGTAAGCTCTGTTTCCTTACGCTCTTTCCTATCAATAAACACCCTTTAACATGAACTACTTTAAATAGAATTGGATTCCTTGCAATGTTAGACTCTTAACTTAAATATCCAATACATTTTCCATGGTATAAAATAAGGCAATATCCCAACATTTGAAAAAAATTATAAAATACAAAAAACAATATTCTCAATGCTGAATCCACTGCTTTTAATAAAAAAGTATAAGAAGAGTAAAACCAAGGCTGATTCTTGCCTTTGCAGGATTGCTCATATCCACATTAATTTGCATACCCTCATTATTTAATTTTAAGTTTCATCACTATTAAAGCTCTTCTTTAATATTTATTTAGCAAAAGCTCCTTAATTCTGCCATACATTCCCATCAATTAAGACAGATATTTTGACCCTAAATATCCCAAACCCTTGGTGAGGAGAGCTGTATGTAATTTACTATTAATAATAAAGTACATAAATTTACAAATTATTTCTCTTTTTTGTAAACTCAAACAGTTGTAGTTCCTTGCATTCCCACATGCATTCATCAGCAGAAGAGAAAGTGCTGGGATTACAGGTAAATCTACAGGTGTCACACATTATCCTCAGCCTGTATTACTATGTACCAACCCATCACCTGAAATATCCAAAGGGAGGATGTGACACAAGTGTGAATTTCATATTGCCACCTTCCTAATATACAGGTCAGTTACTCAGAAACGCATTCTCTGGCCCCACCAAAAAGTTCCTATCACGTTATTCCTTCTCACTTAGTATTCATTTATTATCATCTGATACTTTTCTTGTTTGTTTTGTCTTTCTTTCCCACTGGAACATAGATCTATGAGAGCTGGAACCCAAAATGCCTGTTTTATTCATCAACATTTCCCTAGTACTTTAGAGTATGTTGTACCTGGCACAAAATGGGCACTGAGCAAATACTTGAACACATCAAGCTAGTTCCTGACCAGGACCTTTATATGTTCTTTCCTCAGCCAGAATCCCCTACCCCTTATTCTTCTCATAGCTAATTCCTGCACATCGTTTGGGTCTCAGCTCAAACGCTGACACTTCAGAAAGGCCACTGATTACGCAAGCCTCTCCACCCCTCAAGGCTTCCTCTAACACATTATCTTATTTTGGTTTAACAGAGCACTTAAGACTATCTGAAGTTCCATTTTATATGTGTTCTTTCCATGTTTATTATCTTTGCCTGTCTTCCCACTAGAATGTAATTTCCACAAGGAACTTTGACTTGTTTATCACCTTGTCTCCAGAACCTAGAAGAGGGCCTGGCACTTAGGAGGCAGGCAATAAATATTTGTTGAGTGAATGAAAGGTTGAAAACTGCAGTTTTAAAATATATGTCCACACATGGTATCACTGTTCTTCAGTACTGGGATACAAACAACAAACTGCTATATGTGCAAGTAATTTTTTTAACAATTAAAATTTCACATATAATATAGATCAAAAGATTGCCAAATTATATTGCAGATGGATTTAGAATCCTGGTTGGGTACAAGTGGTATATGATCAGTAGCTGGTTCAACTTTGACTAACCTCACTAATAGTTTCCAAGAGAAAATCTTCCTCTCTTTCCTTGTATGGATTGGAAGCTGAAATTGCAAAGGAGACGATGCTACAAATGAAACCACAACCAGTCAAACTTGGCAAATGTGTGCCACTGTCCAAAGTATTTGTGTGGGCAAACAGACAAAATTCCTAAAGGAAAAAAAATTCCAATTCTAAAAAGCACATCCCCATGCCTACATCCCCAAACAGAATTAAGTTCCACTACTCAACAGTGTCAGATCTAAAGGCGAGGGGTTTCCTCCTCAGAGCCAGAAAATCACAATTACAACCACCTCAAGTTGTCGGTAACTGACTTGGCCCATAGGAGGCAGACCAAAACTGTCAAATGTGGAGACATTCACCCCGCTCCCCCCCAAGACAGTTCTATTTTACAGTCCCACAGTCCTCCCCCTACAACCATTTCCTATGTACCTATGGACACCTGTGAGATCTCCCTTACACTCATCACCTCTTGAAACTATTTTCTGATTACCTTCATTTAGTCAACCGTTAGGACAGTCAGACAACAGATACTTATTGAACATACATTATGTAGCTGACACAGTTTGTGTAGTAAAAACACATCAGTAAAGAAAACAGAGAAAAACGCTCGCCCGCATGGAGCTTACATTCTAAGCACCTCACATTCACTTAAAAACAGAAAAATATAGATATAATGAAAAGTAGGCATTTGATAGAGATGACTACATAAATTCATAGATAACATAAACAGAACAACAGTTGGTACATAAACACGTGGTTATCCAGTATCTTCCAGAGAACTCAGATTTGCATCACTAAAGAGAATATTTGGGATATGAATCAGGTATGTTGCTTTCTGATTGTTTTCCTGTAACATTATGTGTGCCTGTTATCTTCACTATAGGTTTTCCTTGGGCAGAAAATATATCCTTCATTTCCTTTGTACTGTGTTCAGGGGGCAAGTTGTACAGTGCCCCCAAATAGACTATGAGTTCATTAACTGTTTGTTAAATAATACATTGCACTTATATAGTGATTTTAAACGTTCTGAAAGGCACTTTCATGTGAGTTATTATTACTAACATCATGCACTTACTCATACTCTAATGCTAGATCAAGAAGAAGACAGTGAATTTCAGTAAGGGAACTGGTGGTAACACAAGTAGTATGTTTGAGACAACTAGCCTTGCTTGCTAAGAACCAGTCCAGTCTTCTTCTTCTTATTGTTGCTGTTGTTTTTCTGAATCTCTACTAAAGTCCAGACACTAGAAAGCACAGGAATCAGGCAATTTAAAATCATAGCAATGGAAACCAGAGAAAGAAAAGAAAACTTGGGTTCAGAGAAAAGCCCAAATCCAAAGGCAAAGTCTAGGGCTTTAGTTAGTGATTTTTAAACTGCATTTAATTAAAATACACATTCCTGGGAATTCCTTGGCAGTCCAGTGGTTAAGACTCCGTGCTTTCACTGCAGAGGGCATGGTTTCAATCCCTGGTTGGGGAACTAAGATCCCACAAGCAATGCAGCGCAGCCGAAAAGATAAAAAATAAAATAAAATGCACATTCCTGATGAACACCCTGACCCAGCCATTCTGATTCATTAGATCTGGAGTAAAGTCCAGGACTATGAATTTTTACAAACATCCCCCAGATGATTCTGATGCAAACCCTCTGGGAAACACTTACTTGATGGCAAAGGTTGGACCAAGGAAGGTCAGTCAGTTCACTGCATGGCTTCCAAAGCTTGGCATGTTCAGCTATGGTTTGGTCCCAGAAGTCTGTTGCAGCAGGCATAGCACAGTGATAAGAAAAGCCACCATTTCTGAGTGCTATCAAGAGAACCACAGCTACTGGAGATGTAAGGACCAGGATCTAGCCCCGGGAAGGAAAGGACTAGAATAGTTCTAACATTCTAGTCTCAGCGTAAGGTCTAGCGCTGTTTTGTACCCTAGGGGAGATATGAGTCCCAGGCAGGAAAATCTGGCGTAGCCGGCTCATGTAGAGTTCCAATCTATGGGAAGATCAGGTTAGGAGGAAGGTAAGTTTGCCATTTTGAAGGGTTTACTGGTTCTCATCCCTAATATTGCAGACCTGGCTAGACAATGAGGAAGGGCAACATGATCTAAAAACAGAGACCTACTCTGAAAACCCAAGACTGAAAATCATTATTCAACTCCAAGTTCCACAATGAATTGAAGCTGAGGAGGCTGATATGTTTTCTACATCCAGCAGGAATGGCCCAGAAATGAAGTTTGAAGAGCAGATATGCTATAAAGGAAGAAACAATGAGGTAGGGGTTAACCCTGAACTTCAAGAGTCCACATCTCCCACCAGGAAAGTGGATGGCCCAGCATTATGCTCTAGCAATAATCTCATTTTAAAATCTATAGCAATCATTATTTTCCCCACATACTGAGAAAGGTTCTATCATAATCAGTGCACAAAACAACTACAAGCAGAAAGTAACAACTAGATCTTTCCATAGATCTCAAAACAATTAGATGGCAAACATTCAAGTAACTGCAAGTTTAAATTATTAAGCAATATTTTTGCTTGCAAGGTGTTAGGAATTGATATCTAACATATAGGGGTATCTGGAACAATACTGGCATTTATTTAATCCAGGTGGAGTATTTTTATACATGTGAAAACCCAAATTAAAAGAGGTTCATTGGCTTTTCCAAGTATACACATAGGTAGTCCAAGATGAAGGAAATAAACCTCCACCTTTTACATTTTAAATTCCAAACATTTTCATTCTAACTTTTGAATTCTCTGCTGATAGATGAATGGATAGATAGACACTTTAGTGGGATTTTCCTGGCTTTTTTTTACTATTTTATTAAAAAATTTAATTATTTACAGAAGTAGAGAGAATATTATCATGAACCCCCAAGTACCCATCACCCAGCAATAAAAATCTTGATTCTTCCTACACTCACTCACCATCCCCCACCCAAGATTATTTGAAGCGAATTCTAGACATCATACTATTTCATCCATAAAGAGTTTGGCATAGATTTCTAAGGGATCAGTACTCTCTTTTAAAAAATTAACCACAGCATACGGCTTCATACAATTTAAGGAGATAAGAAAACATTACACTTAAGTCACAGTGCACGAATTCATATTTATTATTGTATCGATAATTGGGGGGTTGCCTTGGGTAGTTTGAAGCTGAAATCCAATGCACATCGGTGATAGTTTTTCAAGTACAATGGTTTTTCCATACCAGCACAAGTTCATATTATTGTTTTATAAATGAAATTTATAGTCATCACATTTTCCCAAACTCAGAAACTTTTGAGTAAATTATTCTGATTCCACTCTGACTACTAGACTCTGGGAATTGTGAGATTTCCCACTTGAAGCTTCCATCTTCATTGATTATGATGATAATCAACTGAATTATTCTTTTCCTCTTGAGAACTACAGAGCTCCTTGATTCCAGTGGCTAATAAAGGCTCTGGTATTGGAAGCAAAACTGTTAAAAGGATCAAGAATAGCAACCTAAAAGCTCAAACCAGGCAGTGTTTCAGAAAAACACACTAGTTGCTTTGAAAAAACCACTCGGCTTTGTAGCAAACATTAACTATATATTAGTTAAATAATAAATATTTACATATTAAATAATATGTCTAGAATGTGCTTTAAAATAATCCTGGGGGAGAATAGTGGATGGGAATATAGACAAAATTAAATTGGCTATGAGATGATAAATATTGATGTTGGGTGAGGAAGATTTATTACATTATTCTCTCTACTTTTGTATATGCTAGAAATTGTTCAGAATGAAGACTTTATTTTACAGACAGGATAGGAATCACATGAAAATGATGAAACCAAGTCCTCAAACACATTTTGCAATCCCTCCTGCCTGAATCTACTCATCCAAACAGCCAGCAAGTACTAATGAGACTGGTCCGGGTTGTGCCACTTTCCAAGTGACCCAAGGAACGGCAACAAAGGAGAAAAAAGAGGAATCTGAAATAACATATAAAATGACCAGTTATTTCTACATCTTTGATTAGCTACAGGTTAGTCCTACTTAGAGCTTCTAAAACACTTGAATGCAACCCGTTTTGGAGAAAATTAATTATTCCTTGGTTTCATGGGGTGACTATGAAATAGTATAAGGAGGACATAAAATTTCCTTAGAAAATAACTGCCAGAGAATAAAGTCAGCCTCAGGGAAAGGAAAAACATGGCTCAATCGCTTAACATTTCAGAACAGATAGAAAATTTATGAAAAAAAAAGTAGTCGGTATGCTGAAATTTTTATAGTAAATAATTTTAAAACAATAAAAATGAACAAATGAACCGTCAGAAAAAGGCGAAAAAGGCTTTTTTGTTAGTGACAAGGGAATCTGTATTAGATCAAACAAATAATGGAAGAGAGAGAAATCCTGCACAATTCTGCAAAGTGTGAATGTCCTGGCGACGAGTGTCCTCTTTTCAAATATTTGTCCGGAGTTGTCAGAACTTGGTCTCTGCTTGGTCTGACCCACTTCAACCATAAAAATGGACACCCTCGTAGCTGAAAAGCTCTGACCAGCCCTAAGACCCAGCATTCACAGAGCTTAAGCTCATCTATGGGAGCCCAGGTTAGCTGGCTATAGATGGGCACTCGGACAAAACTGCCCCCAAAAGACAAAAGCCTGGAGAGGATTCAGGAAGCAATCTCTCAAACCCACTGCACCACTCCAAGAAAGGTCTTTTGAAAATGTCATATTGCCTTAGGTTTCAGAGCCAGGGAGAGGGGAAGAGAAAAGGCAGGAGGTAAGGGGAGGGAATGGAGGAAAGGAGAGTATGAAGGAGAGAGAAGGAAAAGTTTTTGATGTGAAATTTTGCTCTGATTTTGTAAATCAGCAAGTGATCAAAACGTCAAACATTGCCCAATCAAATTTTGTTTATGCCTCTCTTATGACAAATACCATATCTTACCTTACATTTTGTTTAATTCTATGTGTCTCTCCTATTATATTCCTGGAGGGAAGAAAGCATTTGGATTTTTTTTTTTTTGAAATGCCATAGTCTCAATAACAACGACCATACTTTAAAGTTTGTTGCTTTAATTAATTAATCAATTAATTGGTCCAGTCAAATGCAGTCAGCTGATAGGTAAGTAACAAGCTACAGCTGCAAAACCTGTAGCTTGAATAATATACTCAATATATTTAGCTCTTCACACTGATCCAGCCATAAGAGTGTGCAGGAGAATTGTGTTTTCCTCTTATTTTTGTTATTTTACATAGTGGGATTTGTAAATTCAGTGAATTAATACATGTAGCAAACATATATTTGCATATGACCAGAACTTAAAGTTCACAATTCCCAAATGCATGCCCTTAAACAATTGAATTTAATAATGTTTCCATCTCCTAAGTACCCTCTGCCCCAGGTTTATGAAAATATTCTTTGTAATTCACATAAACAAAACATTAGGAATGTATGTTATTTCCTTTTCAAGATAAGAGAGAAAGATAGGTTTCCTGTATCCCCCCCCACAGCCCTGCCCCGTTTAATAGAATGCATATTTCTAAAACAGGACACACAAAAAAAACCTTAACGATGAGGTTTTACAATAGGAATTGCTAGTCGATTGCATTTATATCCAAATCAGTTAAGTAGATTTCCCTGATTTAGTTTTTTCACAAATAAAATTCTACCTTTAAAAGTTTTTAAAATGTTAATCCATAAGTAAGAGTAAGTAAGACCACTGCTTTAAGAACTATATAAAAATTTAGTGAGCATCTTATCTAGGGCACTGATTTCACAAGTGAAAAAGCTAAGAGCCAAGGATATCAACTGACTTTATCAGGTCAGCAAGTGAAATCATGACTGAGGCAGCACCAAAAATCATATAAACCCCATAGGATACCGTCCAACTTGTACAAATTACTATGTGAAGATACACATACACACATAATGACCTTGAAATTTGGCACTTCAATTCAATTATTGCCTTAAATCTGTAAATATTTATTGATTCAGGAACTATAACAATATTAGCTGACTTTTTTAATCTAATGAATATTTTAAGGTTTTTCTCAGCCAGAGTTTAATATACATAGTCCAGAAAACATCTTAGACCCATAAATTTCATCCTACTGTACCAAAAAAGAGCAGAGCTCTCTGGAAATATTTATAGTATATAAAAGTAGTAGCAAGTAAAATAGAAACTGAAGTTGTTGAATACTGATTAACTGTTGTCCTTAACTTCAAATATTTTTTATTACAGTTAACACACACTTTTAGAATTTTAAACAAAAGTCTAGGTATTACAAGCCATAAAAACGGGTAATAATAATTAAGGAGAAAAAAGGTTGGACCCTGGACCTTGGTTTTTATTTACCCTAAGGTTCCTTTTTATTTTTCTTTTTGTGTGCGGGTATCTCTTTTCAAATACTTTTAACACAGAATTCCTGGAAATCTTTATTGGTGCGTGTTTGTGGAATTTTGTACATTTATTAATGTGACCTTTTAATCTTTTTTAAAATTCTCTATAAAGATTTCAATACTACAAATATATTTACACTTTGTTTAAGAATGAGCTCCATTTTTCCTCATATTTTACAAAATAGTTGCTGTCCACTTCTGAGAAATCAGTATATACTTTGTTAAACGTTTATCATATAATTACTGGTTAAAAATAAATTACTGATTTCAGAATAAAATGGTCACCATCACACTTCTGAATCAAAAGCTGGCTACAGGGCTCTAAAAGTTTCAAAAGAAAAATTAAAGTTCAGTCCATTCTTTTTCTGTCTGTGAAACTAAACAAATTACCTGCCATTTAAGTACTTTTCAGGATATTTCTAACCTCCTATAGATATAACTAGAGAGGCTTTGTGTTCTGACTATCAAATACATTCTGTATTCATATGTATGAAGGTAATTTTATATTTGTGAGAGCCTCTATTTACTGACTATATGCAGTGATATATATGAGTTTTATTTTTATATTCAGGATCTTCCAAATGGCTAATTCAACTAGCCAATTTCAAGGAAATTATTTATGACAAATAAGATAATATTTAAGACGTTTGAATTTGTGGATTATTATTTCCACTTACATAAAAATTGTCTTAATATGGCTGGGTTTTTGTTTAATTCTAATTTCACTTCCTTCTTTTTTTCAGAAAATCACTTCACCATCACCTGTGGAATTTATCATACTGCATGATTTTTTTTTTTCCCTTTGCAGGGAAGAGCCCAAGAGAGAATTCGCCTCACAATGACCCCGCTGTGCCCTCTGTTTACTCGGCAGTGATCCTCAGAGAAAGGGTTTTTGAAAATGTATTAGAGCTAGAACCAAGACCTGGTGTGATTTTGAAGAAGTTTTTGCCGCTTAAAATTCTATTTTGAGCTAGATACTATATGTCTAATTCCTTTTAAAACAAAAGAAAAAAGGAGAGCTGCTTTCGATGCTACAAATGAAAGGTTTCGTTGCTGATACCGAATTGCACTGCTCATTTATCTTGGCCCTATCGGTGTACGTGGGGTTTTCCCCCCTCTTTTTACTCAACAACAACAATAATAATATCAGATCTCTGGCTAAGGATCTAACCCAATGGAATGGGTGCTATGAACATCCTATATCCAGGTTTAGGACGCAATGCCCATCCCCATCTCATCCCCTTGGGTGCTGGAGATGATTGAACTCCTCAAGCTTGAATCTACAGATGCGAGTCTCGCAGGAACAAATATTGGCGTGTCCACCAAGAACCTCCCAAACCAGGTACAAAATGAGGAGCCCACACCTACGGAAGGGTACACCCAGGGGGCGGACCTGGACGCTGGAGGGTGCGAAGTTGCTAACTATGCTTTGAGAAACCAAATCATTGTTTCCCACTCCACTTTTTTTTTCTCTTCTTTTCCCGCTCCCCACACACACACACACACATATATATATATATATATACACACACACATATAAATCTCAAAATCAGTTCCCGCCTGAAAAGCTTGAGCTTTCTTCGCAATATTTGGCGCCTGATAATTAATGACGCTCGCGCCGGGTGCCTCGTGGCCGGGGCTCGGGCCACCAGGAGCCCCTGACGTCAGCGACCGCGCTGCCTGCGTCAGGTCCAGAGCAGCCCCCGGGTGGCCGGGCCCCGGGCAGCTGGGGCTGCAGGGAGGGAGCCCGGGGCAGGGCCGGAGGAAACCCCAGAAGGGGCGAAAGGGGCTGCCCCCGCGCCCACCAAAAAGTCCTGCCGCAGGCGGAACCGCAGTGCCCGCTGCTTCCGGACACACGCGGGCACCGAGACTCGAGACCGCGTGTGGAGGCCCCAAGCCAGGGGGAGACTCGCGGGGCTGGACGTGGGTGGGCGGTCTAGACAGAGGGCCAAAGAAACTCGGACAAGTCCTCAAGCGGCGGGCGCTTCCTCCCTTCCACTCTTTATAAAAGTCAACGGTAGATTGTTTCCACTGACTCCAAAAGCGGAACTTAAAATGAAATAGACCCGCCTTTTCTACCTCAAACTTGACACAACTTGGACGTCGGTGATCCGGGGAGTTTCTCCCCCAAACACCGCTCGCTGGTGCTCCAAACCTGGGGAAGAAGGATGCTGGGACCCGCCACTGGGGGGAAATGAACCCGATCTCGCAGTCGACCAGCCACAACTTTTCCTCTCTCTTTCCTCTCCCAACATTTCCCTCTTCCCCCAACTCTCCTCTTCACCCTAAGAGCAGCTTTTGCAACCCTCCCAAGCCAGGGCCATTCTCAAGATTCTGGAGAGGTGTGGTTTCTCCAAAGGGGGTCAGGACCTCTGTCCCGAAAAGTGTTCCACCCGCTCAGTTGCCCTTGTCCTAAAGATGGGGACCCGAGTTTGGCGAGCCGTCAGTCTGTGAGTGGGGCTAGGTCTATAGAACTCGGTCTGGAATGAATCCTGTAGCTCTCGTGGGCCCTGTCTGGATTTCTTCATCGCAGGTCTGGGAGAATCACTTCTCTCCCCTAGAATCCTTGCTTTTAAACTCTTTTTTTTTTTTTTTTTTCATGATAGATAGTGTCTTTCTCGCTTAATTTTCCATCCTTGTATCCACATCCAGAGGACAGAGGGGAGTGGAGGCAGAGACTCCCCGAGCAAAGATTTGAGGCCGAAAACTGCTTCGCGTACGTTTTCGCCTGGAATAAATTCTGGTCCCAGCAACGGCCTCTGGGCAGCGCCAGCAAAACCCAGCAGCGGAAGCCAACACTCAGGTGCAGAAAACTGCCTCTGTCACTGCGATCCTCCCCCAGGACGGTAGCTGAAGGAAATAGCCGTTGCAGGACTGCGGGACACAGCAAGAACACGATTTCCCTTCGTCTCCCCTCTTCCCCCCAAGAGTGGCTGGGAACTCCGGCAGGAGCGATTCTCCCCCTCTACAATTCAGAGCACTTCGCGGGCTCTGTTATTAGGAGAAAGAGAAGAAAAACATTTTCTGGGGGGGGGGATTTTTTTAAATTTTAAGTTGGAGCTCTATTGCCAACTTAAATAAAATACCTTTCCCAAATCAGTAAATACCGCGGGAGCCGCCGCATCCTCCAATTGGCCTCCCATTCCACTGCCACTGCGCAGCCGAGTCCCCAACTCCAGCCCGCTGGGGAGCTGCAGGTTCCGCCGCCGCGCGCCAGGCCGGGGTCCCTGCGGCCAGCCTGCCTTCCCTTTCTGGGCTCTGAAGTCTGGACACGAGTCGAACCAAATTAAATCGAGACGCGTCAACTTGTAAACGGCTTTAAAATCTGTGACTCTCCCCTCCGTATGTGCCCCACTGCCTGGCGGATATAAATTGTCACATTCTAGCATCTCCAGAGAGTAAAAGAGAAAAAAATTATACACATGTGTATATTATGTATATATGTATAATATATTGTGTATGTGTGTGTGTGTGTATATATATATATATACACATTAACTGTGACACTGTCTTCACAACTTTGCCTCGCATTAGGATTTAATACAACAGAATTCACTAGAACGAGATGATTAGCCTTATTTATAAGCATTACTTAAAAGTGGCAACTTGGAGGATTTCAGGAATTATTCAAAGAAGATTTAGGGGTTTTATTTTGTTTGTTTGTTAAGGAGCTAGGAATGTGCCTTTTACCCAGTGTTCTTCGCTGCCCTTTTCAGGCAGCAATCGGCTCTCCTGACACTTGGTTAAGCCTCAGGACTTAAAAAGATCATTTCCTCGTACACTAATTTGAGCGAAATCTGGATTCAGAGTGTGGGTTTACACGCCCAGCTCGAATGTCTAATGTATCAAATCCTCGTTAACGAACGGCCCGCTCCGTGGCCGTGTCAGCCAAAGGTCAGCCCCGTGCAACAGGGCAGCGCGGTTCAAAAGCACTCTTCCAGCGCCCTGCCTCCCCCTCCCCCCCCAAAAAAATTCCATCTTGCACATTTCAGTAATAGAGCGCGCGGAGTCCCAATGAGAAATGCCAAGCTTGTTTTTCTTTCTTCCTTTCTTCCCTCACACTAGTGACTTGTAAACGACCTGTCCTAAGGCAACTACTGAAAAATTAAGTTTATTTTTTTCCAGTAGGAAGGGAGGGGAGTTAGTGGACAAGGTAATTGTCGAAATGCCCTCAAGAGGCACGTATATTTGAGAAGTTGTGACTCTTAGAAATCTTCACTTAAAATAGTAATAATAATACTAACTTCACAGAATTCAAATGGAAACCATAAGTAAACTTTGTTGGGGACCTTAGGGATTAGAAACTGCTTAGGGGAAGGGGCACTTCTCCTCCCCCGCTCCCCTCCCCCAACACACACACACACACACACACACACACACACACACACACACACACTGTAGAGACCAGCAGAAAGCTTATTCTTAAAAGATAGCTTTAGTGGCTGTCCACAGGGACAAAGAGGATCCAGGAGAGCGAGGCTGGACCCTCTTCGGTCCCTCCTCACTGGGGAGCCCCGCGACATCTCTGACTACCTTGGGGTGCTCGGCGTTCCTACACACCAGCCGCAGAGGCCAGGCTGGCGCGGCTGCTCCACGTCAGCCCAACTTCTCGGCGCGCGCCTCGGGCCCCTCGCGCACACGCAGCCGCGGGCCGACTCCGCCGGGAAGGTGGCGGGACGGGGTGGGGGAAAGAACGCGACTTACCGGGTCTGGGGTCTAGATTTCGGGCAAGGTTGGCAGCAGAGTGAGGCCGGGCAGACAGTCAGTCCTACCGGAGACGGGCAGTTTGGGCAGGGACTGAGGCGCGGCTGGGGCGGGGGAAAGGGGGAGGGAAGGAAAACGCCTGTCCGGTTTGGGGTCCCTCGTTCCTTGGCCCCGGCCCGCGCCCCCCGCCCCCGCTATCGCCTCCGCAGACCAAACTCGGCCTGGCCCGGGGAGGCCCCAGAGCCCGCCTCGCCGCCTGAAGTCAGAGCCTCCGGGCCTCAGGGACTCTGGCGCCGACCCCGGGGGTGCTGGGGGTGTCAGGGGCGGGGAAGGGGCGTCCCCGCTCTCTGGCCCGGAGAGGGCAACCGCGTCGCCGGCAGCGGCGGCCAAGCGCGGGAGCCCCAAGTTCGCCGCGCCGGGCTGCCGGCTTGCAGACCCCGGCCTGCTCCCGCCCCCGCCCCTCCTTTCCCTCTAGCCCCCCGCCAAATGCAAAGGGTTCTTTGGGCCTTGGCCTTTTGGGCAAGAACGCAGGAACCCACGCTGGGTTAGAGCTGCCCTGAGCGAGCCCAACCCAGGTCTTCATAATTAGCGTGGAGTTCGTAGAGTCTAGATCGCCCCCCTCTCCCAACATATTAAAACATAAAAGGACCCAACTCGGGAATGGGTTTCCTGTGGGGTGGCCCTTGTGGCGGGGATTCGGTGGATGGAAGGTCTCTTCGCCCCTAACTAGACGCCCGGTGCTCTGTCCTCCGGGGACCTCGGACAAGAGAACTCTGGTGAGCCAGCCCCTTTCCACGGAGTCCCTGGGACCAGTCCCAGGCGGATTGGCTTCTGCCAGGCCTCCCTGGGCCAGGTCCCCGGCAGCTCTTCTCGGGCCACCCCTAGGTTATTGAGCTCCCAGACTCGGATGCTGGGTGGGAGGACAGGACTTTTCCTAACAGGAACGTTTTCAAAACCCCTCTGCCACACCTCCAGGTTCAAAGCTGAAGACGTGGCGAGTGGTGGCTGTCAGATGAAATGATGCTATGGCCCCCGGATCTCAGAACTGGCAGGAATGAAGCTGGCCCTGGATTAGCTGCAGTGCGAACCAAGCAGTGACAAAAGGCCGCTCCTGTTAGCAGTGAGGGAAGTGAGAGGCGTGGGCCCCATGGAATGGGTCTGTCCCTCCAGCTGAAAGTAAAATCCAGAGGAGGATTGGAACCTGTCTGGCAGCCATTTTCTGATGTCATGGGACCTAGGATTTTTGACCAAGACACCCAAAAGCATAACTCTATAGACAGTGGTGTGAGGATAGAGTGCCCCAGGGACTCTCCACTACCCCTCCCTTTGTTTACAGGTGTTGGTCACTCTACCAGACATATTAGGCACTTGCTCTGGAAATGTCAGTACATTGACCACAAAATATTATGCAATGTGCAGACCCCCAGGAATGTCACCAGGAGGGGAAAGCAATAGCTCAGCGCCTGAACTCTGTGTTTCCCTCACCACACCCTACACTTCCCAGGTCTCGTGGCCAGGGCAGTTCCTCTACCAGTTGTCACGTTTGCACCATGTAAGCACGTTTGAACTCAACAGGACTATACCAGCTCTTAAACATGTGCGAGCTAATGAGTCTTATTTGGGAAGGGTCGAGAGAAAACCCTAGAGCAAGCGTTCAAGCAAGCGGTTGATAGCCCCCCGCATGAGTGGGTAGGGGCTGGGGGACAGCCAGAGACAGGAATAGGAACCCGGAGAGAGAAAGGAAAAGGGGGAGAAAGAGACAGACAAAGACAGGGGACACTCAAGCCTGGATCAGAGCAAAGAAAGAGGGTGGGCGATAGGAAAACCCTTAGTGCCCTGCCCTCCCACCTCAGGCGTGGGGTCTGTGACTGGAGGGGGGCCAGGTGACTGGAGGGGACGTCTTCTCCAAAGAGCTAGAAGAACTGCCAGGGTGCCAGCTCCCTGGAAGGGGACAGGAGGAGGACAGCTCCTAAGTGGGCAGGGCTCGTAGTGCACTGGGGCGGCCCTTAAAGAATAGGAGATTGCCGGCCCACTCGATGGCTGGAGCCTACACTGTCTGCCTGGCTTTGTGAACTCACTTAAACCAGTGCGGTTTCAAAACAAACACGTGCAGCTTCCTCGCCGCACTATTTTGGCAGCCGGACCAGCAGCTTTCGCAGGCCAGAGCCTCAGAGCTGTTCCCCGCGGCCCGTGTGGGCGGGGGGGGGGGGGCGCCTCATGCATATTCATTAGCACGTGGAACCGCGGGCCCAGGGCCGCGCTTGCGCACTGCTCTCCCAGCCACAGTCCCAGCCCGCGGCAGCGACTTCGAAAGCGCCCCGCAGGGCTGCAGGGTGGCGCAAGGGGCCCCTCAAACCCTGGCCGCCAGGCCTTCAGTGGAGGGGCTGTGGGGAAGTCTTGCTGTTCCACCCCACCGCCACAAACTCACCTCCAAAGCCAGTGTTTATATATTTTCAAGAAATTCTCCAGAACAAGAATCTCCCTTGACGCACAGACTCACCCACCCCTATCCTTTTTCGTGATTTTACCTTCCTCCACAGTTTTCAGCTTTCTGTGCCAGAGGCTAGGATTTTCCCGGATAGACAGAAAAAAAATTTAAAAGGAGTTAGGATGTAAGCTTCTCTCACCTTCCTTATGTCCTTATGTTTTCTGTAGCTTAACGGGGATTATTACACAAAAGACAGAAGCAAAATAATCGTAATTTTTTTTGAGTTTGCTAAAGTCGCTGGCCTTCAAACGTCTGTTGTTTTATTTTTTTAGAGAGATATAATTCCCATCTGTTTATATCCATGCTTAATAGTTGATTCTTGTGTATGCTGTAGGTGAAAATATCACTGTGTAAGTTTCACAACCCGTGAATTCTTCTGCATAAACTTACAAAGATGACCCGCAATATCAGAGGCAGTCAAAATTTTGTGGACAAGAGACAGACAATGGAAGTCTCTAGTATCATTGACAAGCAATGTCATTTCCATACTAGATAGCTAAATTCAGTTTCTTATTCTTGAAAAACCCACCTCCAGTATAGCATCAACTGGAAACTTCATACTGTTTTAGCTCCTTGCTCTAAAGTGGAAATAAACGTTAGGAACTAATGCCAGAATTCAGCTTGCATGGTAAAAATAGCCCCTGTTTTGGGCTGATCGTGTTTCCTCTTACTTGGTGAGACACTCTGGAATGAACCTGACTTGCATAGATTAATGGAGAACACTGCTCATTTTTTGTGTATATTATGCCATTATACTTGCAATAAACTTTGAGGAAAAGGCTCAAATGTGGCATGCTATAGAAAGTTATTACCATTTTTTTCTTATTTCTTGCCCCAAACTAGTGATTATCATTTGAAAAAAAAAGAGATTGCTGTATAGTTACTCTTATAAAATCTTACATTCTACATCTAACCAGTTTAAATGGGTACATATTACTGATAGTGAATAGGGTGGTAAAAAGCTGCGAAAAAAAAAAAAACCTCAGCACCCTGAGTAATATGAACCTATAGCAACATGAACCAGGTTTGCCTGGCATAGATGAGATAAATCTTTCCACTGCCACTCTGTTTTCAAGAATTCTAAAACCAGAGAGTAATATGAACTGTGGCAAATTTTATAAAAACAACACTTTGTTTTCCTAATATGAACACATAGTTCTAAGAACTACACTTGATGCTAGGAGCAAGCGAGAACTCTGTACCTAGAGAGGACAAGATAAATTTGTAATTAGTATTTTGAGTTGGAAAAAAAAAAAAAGAAAGAAATGTGAGCTGGGAATCTGCTGACTTCCTATCTAGTTCACAAATAATCAAAGACACAAGCTCAGTGCCTTCATTTTGAGTTTGCCAGACCACATATAGTTACTCCCGGCCCATCATAAATTGGTGCTTCTCTTTAAGGACCAGAGCCTTCCCCAAGCTGCTTCCTGGAAAGCAGTATGCTCAGGTACCAACTCCACCAATACTGATTCACAAGGGGACCAGGACACTGATGACAGCTTGACCTCTAAAAGGGAACATCAGGAAGGTTTCAGGGCTGGGCAAGGTATTTGGGGAATGTAGTTCTGTTGCCAGCCCTTTAAAAGTTCTGAGAAAACTTCACCATCAACAAATAAAAACATCTAAATGCCAGGCCCATGAGCAAAGAAGGTTAGTGCTATTTACACTGTCAGCTAAAGAAAAAAAAAAAGAAAGAAAAAGAAAAAAAATGATAAGCATATGGGGCAATTGAAAGGTTACATCTTTCTTTTGGAGGTGGTTTGCTTCTTAAAGGTTAACTTGAATGCTTGACTTTAAAAAATCAAAATCATCAGCTGCAAACGCTTAAAGCAGTTGGGGGTAGCTTTTGAAGAAGAAAACAAAGGATCTGAAATGTTTGAAAATTACTTAGCCCCCATATAAATGGAGCTTGTATATTTACATGCTTACTCTATAAATGTACACACACACACATACCACAACTCATTTCTCTTCATTTCTCAAATACAGTTGCTTGTAGTCAGGCATCTTTTGTTGACGCAATATAACTTTTTAATAACTTGTTAGCTGTTCTAATCATTTGATAGTGATAGAAAACAATGCAGTCAAAATATGAACCAGGACGGCTTTCTGCCTAAATCAAAATCCACAGCTACACACACAAACCAGCCATTTGCAGCATCTTCAGCTCCTGCTAAATAGGGTCTAACAATATATTTCGCTGTTCACATTCATGTATTTCAAAACCTAATAGCCCATGAAGAAAAGTAGAAAGAATACATCCCAAGAAGCAAACATTAAAGGTACCAGCAAAATAATAGACTACATTTAAGTTTGAAGCATTATTTTAGGCAACCTACATCATTAATGACTTTTTCTTTGGGATAAGTGTTGGAGAAGAGAATGCATAAGGGGGACTGGCATAAATATTGGCTTCTACTATAAAAGTTCCTTTCTGGTGAGTGAGGTTATTCACAAACACACACACACAGTACTCCTCAAATGGTTTTCTAAAAAAAAATTATTTGGCATTCAATGTCTAAAAAATTTTTTAATATGAAGTAGTTTTGAAGTAAACATTTATCCCTAAAATTTATCTTTAAAATATCCTACTTAAATCATATATCATAGTATGATATTGTATTATTATACTATGTTATTAAAGTTTAAAAAGGCATCAGGTACATAACAAATAATGAGGCATTTATATTTCCAAATTTGAAGTAAACTGCTTTCAGGAATGGTCAAAGGAAAAATACACTCATTGACTATCTTCCTAAATATACTAACAAAGTTATAAAAGTACTGTTGTTATTATTATTATACTTATATCAGACTCCCAGACATTCTAATCTCTAAAGGAAAGGGAAGGATTATTAATTGAGGTGTTTACCTTTCTTTCCTAGAGAGATGAGCTATTTTCTATGTTTATTAATTATTGGCCCTAATGTCTGGAATCACTTCAACTACTATGCCGTTAGTTAACTTTAAACCTCCAGAGCCAACTGGGGCCAGCTTATAGTCTCACAGATTTTCGGAACCAGCAACAATTTCTGCTTAGGTGTTCAACTTCCTTAAATCTCACCAAACCTTGCAAGGTGGCGCTCTTTTCATGAAAGGTTAATCTTTACTCTTATAGATCACAAAAACAATTTTTTAAAAGTTAAACACCACTGTCTCTAGTTTTTGATGTGCTACAGAAAGTGTAGCAAATCCCCTCCTTACCTAGAAAAACTTCGCTGCCTAAAAGTGACAAATACAAATAGCAATCAATGAAAGGACGAGTCAAAAAAATTTTAAGTGAATTTAACATTTTGATTTTGTAATTGGTCAATGGTACACTTCGAAACAGATATGAGTATCTTAAGCGGTTCTCATACTCTTGAGGGTTTTTCCGTCTTGCTTTCCTTCTCAGAGTCACACATAACATTGTATATTAAAGATGCAAGTCTCGGTTCCTACTTGCCTACAGTGGGTTCAGTTTCCGTCTTGTGCTCTGACACATCAGCACCCTTGCAACTACAGCCAAGGCCCTGATTTGTGATCTCCAGCTACGCTGTCTGCTTAATGGGGCGATCATGCAAGCTACAACCAGAGACAAAGAAGCTCACGTTCCTACCAGCGCAGCTAACTTCGAGGGAGCAGCATAGCTTGCAAATCTATCAAACTAAACTGCAAGAAAGACAATCTGATTTAGAGAAAAGGCGTTCTGCTACAGTCATTAAGCACAAGTAATTTAGATTTTTTATATTGTCTTCTCATTTACAAATTTACTGTATCAACGCCAGCCAATGGAACGAATTTAAGTAAATGAGAAATAAATAAAAGAGATAGATAATCAAATTACATAAAATAATTCCCTTCTCTATATGTATTTTTGAGAGAACTAATAACTGGCAAAATTATAGGAATAATAACGTATCACAGGAAGTAATTAATTTAAATTAGCATCACGTTTGAAGAAATATAAGTAAAATGCTTTATGGAGGTTTACTTTCGTACAAAGAAGGAAGGCCTGGAAAAGCATGCATCGACATCCAGAAAATTAATTATGGCCATAAATGGTTTAATTGAAGACAGCAATTTAAAATATGATATTGTAAATCTGCAACTTGGTTTCAACTCGGGGAATTTAATTTGGGGGACAGCAGAACCCTTGGCTGCAAGTTCATTTGCAAAGCTGCAGAGCGAGTCCTTGAGCTTCTGACAATTCGCCTACATTAATATTGATGTCGCCTGCGCAATCTATTTCTGTTATTTTTATGGTTGTTATTCTATGTCTGCAAAGGTCATTTAAATTATACTGCGGCCGAAAATTTGTTTCATAAATTTTGATATAAATACTAATTACACCCTCTCGGAGAGCCAGCAGGGTAGCGTTCATTTATCACGTTTATATGACCTGCGATGACAGAAAGGGAAGACTGGTGAGCTTTTCCCAAGACCCACTAAGGCTGGCAGAAGAGGCAGCAGGTTGCTGGGGATGAAGAAGAAATTCCTACCACAATCACTGAGATTTAAGAATCTTTAATAACGTACGAAAGGTTACCAAACAGTTCTGGAAACTAAAGTGTACATACGAGTTCTTCTAGCCATAAATATTGAATAGCTGTAACATGAATAAACCAGCCCTTTACATGCGGATAAATATGGAAACTAGGAATTATATACATTATGTGGTTGTATCTTTTGCCAAAAGCAACGGACAGTTATAGTTTATATCTTCTTTTAATATCACTTTACATAAACAAATGGAACAGTTTGACACGCAGATCCAGGCTCGTACTATACGAATTCTTGACAGGACGTGAAAACAACATTTTACTGCACTAAAGTACTTAGACTTTGGGACGAAATGTTTGCACTTTATACAAAAAAAGCACATTAATACCAATAATATTCTGTTAGATCGACGTGGAGACTGTAATCGTACAAAGTAATTCACATTTTGGTACACATTTACTAGAACATTCTTGCCATTCAGTACAAACAGTTGGCTTTCGGCCGCCCACCCCTCCCCCCTCCGCCCTCCCCCCAGCCCCTCCCCCTCCCCAATGCAAAGACCACAACGCCACGATCCCACCCCACCCCCCCGTTCCAACCAAGATATAACTATATACAGAATCCAACAGTACAGTTTTAAGCTAATAATTCTGTATTTACAAGAATGCAAAGAAGAAAGAAAAAAAAAAAGCCGACTCCCAGAGAGCCTTTTCAGATTCCCAGGAGAAACTGGCCCTCGGGGTTGGCGGCATTTGGTCAGGCGACCGCCTTCTTCTCCACCCCCCTCCCACCCCTTGGCTACCAAGCCTTTGCCAAACTAAGAAAAAAAAAAATGTAAAGGTTTGGTGCTTCTCTCTTACTCGGTCCTGGGTCTATCGGCAGGTTTAGAAAAAATAGGATTAGGGTGTGGGGAGGGGACTCTTTTGATGCTCAGGGTTCTTTCAGTAATATTTTGTATGTGTGTGTGTGCTCAGTCTCTTAAATAGGGTTTTGTTCGGTGTTTTGTTTCTGATTTTACACGTACCATTCGTTAAAATTGGAAGAGAGCGCGCTGTGGCCGGTTGTGTGGTGGACCGCGGAGGAGGAGGGCGACAGGGAGCTGGTGGTCGGGTTGTCTGTGGAGGGAGACACGATGGTGGGCGGCGTGGAGGACTCATAGCCCGAGCTGGCGGCCGGCGAAGGTTGAGAGCCCTGCGAGGAGGATTCGTGGACCTGCGGGAATAAAGTCGCGTTTTTACGGAGATAAAGACTCGCCGCGGCGGCCGCCTGGGGGGATGAAGGCCGCGCGCTGCCTCCCCCAGGAGCCCTGGATCCCCTTGAACTCCAGGGAGGCCGGACCCGCGGGACTTGGGCTTGGTTGCCCCGCCTCGGCCCTGCAGAGGCTGGGCTCTGCGGAGGGACAGTGCCCTGGGGACTCAACAAAAGAAAATATCTAGGGAGGGGGAGGCTGGATGTGAGGCCAGAGCCTGAGATGGACCTCACGGCAGCCGCTGAACGTTGCTTGCTCAGGGTTAGGGGAGCCAGCGCTCAGGACCGCGTGCAAGACCCCAACTCTCTGCCCAACGCTGCCAGCCAAGCCGCCATGGCCGCAGCTTCGTCAGCATCATCCCGCTTGGGCTGTCCTGGCTCCCCATCAGTCGCGGCCTCTGCTAGAGTGCTCACTTCTTTTGATTTTTATTATTAAACAGTAAATTTAGAACGGTCTTGGGTGGCCCCATCTCCTCTCCCAGCCCCCGCCCTCTCTGCCCAGCCCCAGTCAGCAGAGAGGAATCGTTGCCTTTCCGCCTCTGCCGGCTCCTGCCACCGCCCGGCTGCCACTCGCCGCCCGACCCCGGCCGAAGAGCTGAGCGGGCTCTTGGCTCCAAGGCGGGCGGCGAGAGCGCGGCGATTACCTTCATGTGTTTGCGCAACGAGCTGGGGTGCGTGTAGGATTTGTCGCACATCTTGCAAAGATAGGGCTTGTCACTCGTGTGCACGTGCATGTGCTTCTTGCGATCGCTGCTATTGGCGAAGCGTCGGTCGCAGCCCTCGAACTCGCACTTGAAGGGCTTCTCCCCTGGTGCGAAAGGCAAGAAAGAGACAGGTCTGGTTAGAACAAACCCCGCGGCTCTTTTCTAAAAATTAAACAAAAGGAAAAAATAAAAACAAAAATTAAAAAGGCAGCGGCCCAGGGTTAACACTTTGCAAGCTCAAAACCGGGATCTTTAACAAAGTCATATATCTGCATTGGAATTTTAAACATCTGAACTATTTTAACTCTTAATCCAATTAGATCCAGATTTTATTATTTTATTATTATTATTATTAGTGGTCGTGGTAGTTTTTTAGATCCCAGAGTAGCAGCAGGTCTGGCTGCTGGTTTTTAGGCCCGGGGCTATACAGACGACTTCAGGCAGCTTCTACCTAGCTCTAGGTTTCTAATTTTCACATTCCGGGCCGATTCTCCTGCTGTTTTGCTCTTCTCTCCTCCCCTTACCCCCTCCCCGACGCTCCGCACCCCGCTCGTCGCCGCCCCCACCCCACCCCACCCCTATACACACTCACATTTTATAGGATAATCCGGGCCGAGAGCTCGGCGCCGCAAATTCTTCCCTGGCTCCGGCGTAAAACGCCAAGTTCCAAACGCAGTACTCAGAAATCACCCGGGCAAACCAGGACAGAGAAGCAGACCGGATTCCCGGCCTTGTTGGCCCAAGAGGCCCAGAATGGCCTGCCCAACCCACACTAGAGCCCTGAGCTCGCCGCGAACTTTTCTTTTAACTGCGCCCGACCGGTCTATTTATTTTTAAAGGCCAACTCAGGGCATTCGGTGTTTCGGAAAGTCCTCACAGAATCTAATTGACAAAGCGGACTTCTCCGCCTTCTGCTGACTTCCCCGACTCCTCAAGCCTGCTCACAAACAAGTCACTACTAAAATCGGGGCTCTTTAAATATGCATAAGCCCCCTCAGGCCCGATTGACTTCCTTTCACCATCGCCACCCCCTCTTTTCTGTCTCTATTTTTGTTTCTTTCTGGGCCCCTTCATCCGATCTCCTCCAATTTCCTCAGCTCCTTCCTTTGGCAAAGTCCTCACTAAGGTGCGTGGAGGGGGGATGTTGGCCGAAAGCAAACGTTTAGATTCGCCTGCAGCTGGAGCGGCTGGCGCCTCCGCTGCCGCCGCCGCCGGGAGTCGGCCACCTCTCCCGGCTTCGCGCGCACCAAGGGCTCCGCAAAACAGGGTTTGTCTCTCAGCTCTCCCCGCCTTTTTTTAGTTCTCATTTAAAAATCTATAACCCTAGATCCCTCTAATCCGATCCTCTCTGTACTTTACCAGAATTTCAAGCTTCAAACTAAAAACCAGCACACATTTTCGCTGTCTGCCTGCTGGAATCTGACTTCCAGACCCAACCGAGGCCGGGTTTGTGCGCCCCCGCCGCTGACTTTTGGATTTCGGGTCCCAGGCCTGGGATAGGGAACGAGGGGTGTCAAGGACAGCCGTTTCCGTACCTGTGTGCGTCCTTTTGTGGATCTTTAAGTTCTCAGAACGGGCGAAGACCTTGCCGCAGCCAGGGAAGGGGCAGGGGAAGGGCTTCTCGCCCGTGTGCACGCGGATGTGGTTGACCAGTTTGTATTTGGCTTTGAAGGGCTTGCCCTCGCGCGGACACTCCTCCCAGAAGCAGATGTGGTTACTCTGCTCGGGTCCGCCGACGTGCTCCACTGTGACGTGCGTGACCAGCTCGTGCATAGTGCTGAAAGTTTTGTTGCACGACTTTTTGGGGTTGGCCAGCTGCTCGGGCTCGATCCACTTGCAGATGAGCTCCTGTTTGATGGGCTGGCGCATATAGCGGAAGAAGGCGCCGGCGCCGTGATGCGCGGCCATGTTCACGTTCATGGGCCCGTAGCCGTGCAGCTGCGGCGCGGCATAGTGCTCTGAACGCGGACTGGTCACCTGGCCATACTGCTCGGGCCGCGGGTACATGTCCCCCGAGAAGCCAAGCCTCATCTGCCCGTTGACCACGTTGGGCGATGCATGGCCCGCCGCCTGCTCGTGAAGGCCGGGGAAGAGGAGGTGGCCCGCGGCGTCCGTGTGGCCGTGTGGGCCCCCGAAGCCCCCGGCTGAAGCAGCGAACAGACTGTGCTGCGCGCTGGCTGCAGCCGCCGCGTCGCCAAAGCCCCGGTTGCGGAACAGAAAGTCCCGCGTGGAGTTGAAGGCTGCGCTCGAATAGGAGCCGACGTGGCCCGGATGGTGGTGATGTCCCAGGGCCGCCGCAGCCGCGTAGCCGGGAGCCTGAGACGTGAAGGCCGTTTGGCCCGCGGAGGCCAGCTCGTGCGAGCTGGGGTTGAGCTTGAAGGCACCCATGCCGTCGGCGAACGGGTTGATGCCCAGGCCCACGTCGCGCTCGGCCACGTCGCCCGCCGAGTGGTGGCGGGACGCGCCAAAGGTGGTCACGCCGATCGCGGGGTACTGGGGGCCGGCGTCCAGGAGCATCGTGGCTGCTCGGGGCGAGCCCCGGCCTCCCCCGCCCCCCCCACCCTCGCCCGCCGAGGAGGGAAAATTAGGAGGAGGAGGAGGAGGAGGTAGTGGAGGAGGAGGAACGGGAGGCGGAGGAAGAGGAGGAAGAAGAAGAGGAGGGAGGAGGAGTCGACCCACCTCGCGAAGTCCTAGCCTGCAGGCAGCGGCGCGGAGCGCCGGGGCGCCCGCCCGGCCAAGCGCGGGGAAGCCTGACTGCTGCGGGCCGCGAGCAAGGCGGGCTCCGGCGCCCGCCGAGCAGACCCTGCCGGCCCGGCTAGCACTTTCTCGCCGCTCAGTCTCTGCCGAGAGGACCCCGCGTCAAGGCTGCCCAGGGAAAGGCATGGAGCATCTCAGCTCCCCAAAAAAACTTCCTCCCGGATTTGTAGCATAGAGGAATGTGAGCGCCGGAGCAGCGACTGCTAGCCCTCTCTCCGCCTCGCGCCGTACGCCCCTCCTCACTTCTCTACTAGCCCCTCGCCCTTTCTTTTCTCTCTCTCTCTCTCTCTCTCCTTTCTCTCAGGCTCGCCTCCTCGCTCCTTCACTCTCCTTTTTCCCCCTCTGCTTTTTGCAAAAAAAAAAAAAAAAAAAAAAAGGGGGGGTGGAGGGGGAGAAAAAAAAGAAAGAAAGAAAAAGCCAAAGAAAAGGCGCAAATCATGCACAATATTGTCTTTTGCGGTTTATCTTCCTGGGGAGAAACTTTCACCTCCTCAGCCGGGCGGTGAGCGCGAGACTGATAGCAGCAATCATTCCTGCAGATAAATGAATTGAAAGGACGACACCGTCCCCCCCTTGATGAATGGGAGCAGGGGGAGGCGTCACGTGCTGCCGACGCGGGCGCCCATTGGTGTGCCCGCGCTCCCCCCGCCCGCAGCCGCCGCGCCAACGGAGGGCGCGCCGAGGCGCCGCGCGCCTTTCATTGGCCCGCCCGCCTCATCAATCCCAGGTATTGTAAAGCGCTTGACATCCCCTTTTGACAAACAGGGCTGCCAGGAGTAGCAACTTTTTTTTTAGCCAAATTTTTCCCCTCTTCTCATGGAAAAAAAATTTTGCCACGATTTCTTTTCCTTTTCGCAGTCATATACATTCTCTCTCCTCTTTATCCGTATCCCTCTCCCTTTCCCTCTCCATCTCTCTTTCTCTATCTTGTCCTTCTTCAGACCTGCTCTTAGCTGAGCGATTAGCGACTTCGGGCGTCTCCGAGAACAGGAGGCGGGGATGGGGCTGGTAAACACAGCTAAGGCACTTCCAGAATGTCCCGATTCAGCAACTTTCTTTTCTTTCTTTCCCCCTGTCCCCGCCTTGAAGGGCAGCAAAGGAGGCTTTTGTTATTTGCTCCGTTTGAAGTTCGCTTCCCTCTTGCTTCGTCCCCCTCCTGTTTATAATTTAAGATCTCGGGAGCACACAGGCACACACCACTTTCTCTTTACCAGAAATGTGATTTCTGAGGATAACCGGTTCCCTTGATTTTCTCACTGTTATCAAATCAATCAGACTTCCTGCTCCCTCCTCCCCCCAAAAAATAAGCACAGGTGGATGAGAGCTCCAACTTTCCAGGTTCAGGGTTTTTTGTTTTTGTGTGGGGATTTTTTTTTTAGCAAATTGAAAACAGTGTTGCTGATTTTTATTTTTTTTCCTTTCCTGTGTTATTCTTTTCTTTTCTCCCTTTTCCCTAGTATCCCGTGTCTGCCCCCACTAACCCCTCTCTCTGCACTCCTGCTCCCAACCCTGGCCCCTTTCATTCAGGTAAAACTGTAAATTTCCCAACACGCCATTGTTCTTCAGGACTGCCCAAAGCTCCCTAGAAATCCCCGAATACTTTTTTTGGTATTTAAATCTGCGATAGATAGGACCAATGTAAATTTTGTGACATTCAAACCTTTTCTAGTTCACAAATCAGTCACCCTTGTCACAGTTATTGAAATTCCGTAACTCACCACACCAGGACGGTGGAAAAAGCGGGCGCGGTCTTTGTTGCCGACCAGGCTTTTGATCGCCAGAGAAAATTTACTTACCTTCAGATGAGTGAGCAGAAAAAGAAATAACACTCCCTTTGATTTAGTTAGGAAAATGCAGACATTTGGATTCAGTGCAAACATACAACACTCGCTTGTTTTCGCGATGCGGCCCTCGATTAACCTGTCTTTGCCCAGCGCAAAGTCTATTCAACAACTGCGCGTAGTTGCTTTTTGTCCCGTCCACAAAGAGCCATTGACTATATATTAAAATGATTGTTGAAAGGTAGAGGAGTATGGCACTTAAAAGCAGGAAAAAAAATCCCTGTGACTCAATCAATTAAGGCGAGCAACATTTATGCATTTCAAAAAATGCATGAGGATGCGGGGGGTTGGGGGATGAAGGTTGCATTTCTCCGCAGCTCTGTTTAAAACCCAGCAGCCCAGGCCGAGGGTTTAGCTGAAGCGTCTGCATATTCATTAGGTCTAATTATTTTCTAGTAAGGAAAACACAAAAAGCCAAGAGTCGGAATCCTTCAATTTGCCCTTTGTTTCTAACTTCATTTGGCTTCTTTGCAGCTGAATCACAGCCCTAAACTCTTTTCTCAGACAAAGAGAACTCAACTCATCCTTTCACAGGCGGCCCCGTTAGGAAACTCACCAGTGCCTGGGCGAGAGGAAAATGAAAATGAACATTTTTTGCCCAGTCGCCTGTTCGGGCTGCACAGGCTGGAAGAAGGCAGGGTCAGCGTCGGCCTGTCCTCCTTTCTGGTTTTCTGGTCTTTTCATCGACTAGATTCTCGCTTGGGGCTGACGAGCTGAGCTGCCCTTTCCCTGGGCTCTCCCTGCTCAAAACTGGACTTCTGTTAGCTGGGATGGTTTCCTGGTGTCTGAAGGAAACTGGCTGAGCATTTGCGCTTGTTGTGCTGGGAAATAGAAATTTGAGAATGAAAAAAAATATCAAATGTTCGGTCCCCAGCAACAAGTCTGAGTGCAGCAGCCCCCGAATTCCCTGCCAGCTTTGAGTGGAACAAGGATGGGGGAACGAAGGCAAAGGGATGGGGCTTGAGGGGTGGTTTAAAAAAAAAACTGTTATATACTTTGTTTTTTAAAAAGATATATCGGAGCCACTCAGAGTCTTTCCTGCTGCCTACAAGGGAAATTTGGATCCTGCCTCCACTGCAGTTGTAAAAATCTTATCTGCAAGGAGAAGCTTTCTCTAGAGGCTGTACTGCTTTCACCAGGGAGAACAAATCTTGAACCCACCTCTCCTGCCTTTCAAAAAAAAAAAAAAAAACAAGGGAGGGGACCTGAGGGGAGAAGGGTAGACGCCGTTGGGAGGGGGAGAGGGAAAATAATTCTTCAAAAAAGAAAAGTCAGTCCTCTCCTCTCCTGTTCGTGGAATATCCAAGGGGAACGTTGACAAGAGGGTATTTTTAGGAAACGCGTCCAAATATACAGAGTAAGAGTGAATGTGAGAAAAAAAAAGTTGTGGGTTGTAGAAGTTATCAAGTGGGATTTGCGGCGCTCTCTGCAGGAAACGCAAGCGGCTCCAGTTCAAAGCCACATGCACCAACGTGACATATAAGCCATTAAAATATCATCCTGACGGCTCATTTCTGCTTCATCATACATTCCCTAACTGCTTCCCGAAAGCTGGAAAAGGAGAAATGAAAGATGCCCACCTCGCTGGAACCACAAAAGAGAGGCTTGGAGGGTTTTGTGGTCCCCCTCAGGCACCTCAAAGTGATGTGCAGAAATGAGGCGATCCCGGCAACAGGTGGAGTGGGGTAAGTGCGTGAGTCCGGGGGGCAGACAGACCGGACCTGTACCCCCAGCAGCGGGGTAGGAGGCACCCAAACCCCACTGGGATAAGAGGCCCAGCTAGATTTTTCCCCCATCCCCCTCCCTCCGTAGCCCCCCAACCGTGGGTACAGGCCCCACCCCGCTGACACTGAGGGGAGGAGGGGGCCCTTCCGCCGAGAGGCTACGCTGGAGATGAGTCCATCCCTTCTTCTGGGGGGCGGTGCAAGGGGGACGAATGGGGCTCCCACTGGCACGCGGACCAAGGGCAGCTTGTTGCCTGCCCGCCTTCCCTCCCCTCTTTGTAAATCGCCTGGGTGCCCCACCGTTGGCCCAAGAAGGGGAGTCGTGGCCCAGAGCTTCCCTCGCCCCGAGTGCTGGGCCCGCGCAGGAGGGGGCCCCTGCAGACTGCTTCTCGGTCCTGCCCCCGCAAGGATGGCAGGGAAAGACTCGGCTTGCCCTCTCCAGGGTCAAAGGAGCCAAGTTACCCCGGCTGGCAGCAAGATGATGGAGCTTCTCCACCGCTACCTGACTGGGGATGCCGGCTGGGTCAGCTGCGGGGCCCGCATCCTCGCCTTCTTGCAGTCTGGTCCTGCCTCAGGACGCTGACCGCTGGGACCCGCTCTCTGCGCGCGGCGGGCTGTGGGTTTGGGATTTGACTTTCTTTCTCCCGGATGCGAACGAGGGCTACGACTAGCTCTCAAAGGAGAAGGCCGCAGCTACCTGGGATTCTGGCCACTACCCTAGACACATGGAGGCCCTGGAAATTAGGGACAAGTGGGGCGGGAACAGAGTCAGGCTGTGAAACAAAGCTAGAACTGCCCCAAAGGGAAAGTTTGGGGTTGATGAATGGTCCATGGGGACATCTGGGAGCCAGCAAGGTCTTTGGAATGGGGAAGGGGCGTTGGAGGGGCTGGACCTTGGCCTGCACCGTCTGCAGGAAACTCCCTTTGGATCGCAAGGTCATATTTCTACCCCTTTTCCGACAGCATTGGCCTCAGAGCGACCTGCGAAGAGGCACCATGTTCCCTTCCTCTGTCTGGCCGCCGGCGGTTTGTAGGGGGGTGTTCAAAGGGATGGTTAAATGTCCAGGCTGGTCTTTCAAGCAACCCACTAACGCAGATTCTATTCTGGGCACACGGAGGTCGCCCAGTCTTCAGGCCCCAGCTGGAGGAACCTCAGCTTTTCCCTCTAGGGAACAGAAGAATGAGAAAAGGCCGTCGCACAACCCAGCCTCACAGCCCAAATTCCTGGTATTTGAGGGCCTGATGAAGGGGAGCCAGGGAGGTTCCGGGTGCAGCTGGCGACAGCAGGCCATGGGAAGAGGCCGGAGCCGTTTTGCCTTTAGCCAGGGAGCTCCCAGACAGCCTGCAGGGCCCCTGCTCCGCACCCGCCCCGCCGGCCGAGCTGTGGCCGAGAGGCGGACATGCCTTTGCCGGCGCTCCTGCGGGTTAATCTGTGTGGAGCAGTGGGGAAGTCTCGGGGACTGAAGTCGCTGGCTTGGGAAGCACGCTGAAGATGACCTCTGACCTTGGGCAGGCCTGCGCCTGTTAGGGCGACCCCACAATGTGCAGGCTTGGTGTTCCCCCAAAAGAAAAATGATGTCTTTTGCCTGTACCCACTGGCCCACTTTCATAGCTCTCCCCCAGCACGATCAATTACTGAAGCTCATTGGCACCCTTTTCTTGTCTCAAGGGAAAGAAGGCAGATTCCAATAAGTCCCCAGGTTGTGCTCCTGACCGGTGATTCAGTGCCCAGGGCTGGTGTGAGGAGACAAGTCAGGAACAATCTTTCGGGGAAAACCAAGCTGAACATTTTCAGGGCTTTTATATCCCTGGGTTGGCAAGGATCTCAGGTCCAGGGGCCCAGGGGCTGCTCCTAGATTCTCTCACCCCTCCTTCAGCGAGATGACTGGCTTGCTAAGTGGGGTCAGAGTTTGAACCAAAGGAGAAGATATTTAACCAGGTTCCATGCACAGGCCGGTGATGGAGCTGCTACAGGAGCAGCTTAAGGTTGGTCCCAGTTGCCTGAAGTCCAGCCTCTGAGACATTCGTTTGCATGCCTGTGGGTTTATAATACACAAAAGACTGTCAGGACCTGGGGATAGAAGGGACCCAGGCCTCTTAAAGGGAGGGCTCGAGCAGCATTGTAGGTGTGGACAGAGTTCTTTAGGGAAACTCACACCCATTTCCCTCTGAAGCAAAAAAGTAAATTCTATTAGTTCCAACCAACCAGGACTTTTCCTGTGCCAGACATCCTGCCATGAGGAAATTTTAGAGCAAGGACACCCAGCACGCTGCCCTTCTGTAGGAATGCAAACTTGGGCTTTCTTTCTTTCCTGATTTGTGTGGGAAGGAGCTTCTTACCTTTGGGGACAGATGCCTTTTGGTTAGAAAGAATCGAAAATAAATAAAACCCTCTGAGAAAAGGTGAGTCTAAACCCCTACTCCCACCCCTCAGGCTTGGACCCAGAAAAGAAGGGGGAGTGAAAGGTGAAAATACCTAAGCTAGTTCAAGCCCGGGTTGGCGGTTGAGGGAGAGAGAAAGAGATCTTTGAGCATAGAGAACTGGAAAGTCTTTGAGATAGCAGAGGCCCACTTGGATTTGGCCTGTGGTTCAACAAGTTAAACAACCGCTTGTTCTGTGGGCTGGAGTGTCAAGACAGGCAGACGTCCTCATTGACAGAGAGCTTGCTGTGTTTGTCCAGCCTGAGACCTTTTCAATGACTGTTTGTCTTTCTAGGCCAGATTGAGGTTTGGGGCTGGGTGAATCGCCTCTGTTTGGCTGTTCCACTGCCTTCAGCCTTGCCTGGCAGATGCAGAAGTCCCCAAGATGAGTTTAAGGTTTTAAGGTGACCAAAGGCTGGATAGCTCTATCCAAAAAGTGAATTTGATAAGGAATGCAAATATTTTGGGGGTGGGGGTGGGTTATTTCTAAGCTGCTTAACTAAAAAATGTGGACAGCCAGGACCAATTGATAGAAATAATCTCCCCCCACCCCAAACCGGTGAATTTTATATTCACTTTCAAAAACCAACAGCGATCGCTTCCAGATGGGTGAGGGGGTGGAAGCCACGCGAGGGTTAGGGATTCCACACCACCTTGGGCACAACAGGAGCTACACGCCTGCAAAGAAATTCCTCTCCTATCAGTTCCAACACTTACAACTCAATTTTTAACCTGCTAACCTCCCAGAGGACACCCAGCCCCCCTTCTCACTAAACTCAAATAATTAATGAACTTAAAGAAAATGATGGGGGCTTCTCAGATAAAAAAAGTTTAAATTCTGGAGTGAGAGACGTTTGAACACTGACTGACTGAAAGTGTGCTTAACTCTACCTGTAAGGGAGATCCACAAATAAGTTACGGATAAAAATCTAGTTGGGAAATGATGATTTTTAATATTTTTTTTATCAACCAGGATATATTATTTTGCAGTAAATATGAGTAGTTCCCAGCAGAAGTCTCTTCTTTCACTTCCAAATTTGAAAATAGTCAAAGAAAACACTGAAAAGATCTTCAGACCAACACTTTCTTTCACTCTTACATTCAGGCCACACAGTCTTGCCATACGAGCATGTAGGAAATCGTTTAACTAGTGACTGTCTCTCTTTTCTTCCCAAACAGGCTCAAAGTCAGAAAATGAGATACAAGACTTCTCTGGTGATGAGGAAACGAATGCGGCTTTACCGAAACGCCCTGAAAGAGTCAAGTAAGTTAATATCCTCTTTTGAATATTGGTTTGCTGAAGTTATTTTTTAAGTAGGAAGTTATTTTTGTATGTTTTTTTTTTTTTTTGGTCTTTTGGTTATGTTGGTTGTGAGTTTGGGGGTGTTTCTTGAATTCCAATGAAACTTAGAACAACACCTTGGTGTTTGATACATTTGCACACAAATCAGCGACACAACGTCCCACCAGCAGCCAGCTAATCCCCCTCAATGTCTACTCATCTGGACATTCTAGAATTAATATTTGACGACTCTCTCATTGAAACAACCACCCCTGACCTTCTGCAGTTCCACTGTCACATTATTCTATGACATATTCATCTTGAATTCATTTCCGGACGATTTGATTGGAATGAGGTTTGACATGTATTGGCTTACATGAAAGGAGCAGACTTTGATCTTGGTGATGGGGTTTACATGATATGCATCATCTTTACCAGGGACACCAGCCTTCCGCAATGTGGCAGCCACGATGTTCCCACAATGTGGTGTCTGAACAGGGAGTGACTGACAGCCGCTCTGTCAGGAATACCTTCATTGTGAAGAATTTAATTTAATATTCCATTTAGAATAAGCATATGATTTAGGGTTGGGTGTTTCCCCTTTCAGGCATCTAGTTTCCCTCATTTCAACTACACCACCAGCTGATGGTTGCCTCCAAGGTATTCCCTTGTTGGTAGGAAATGCAACCTTCTTAATAAAAGTTAAATGGACAACTTAGGAAATGACTCTCTTCTATTATTTTGGGATGATTTGATGGCAAATTCTCTAGAGAGATGTGGTTATTATGTAAATTCCGTTGTTTTAATTCCTCAGTGCTGGTCTGGAAGATCCTCTAACAATGTTTCCTAATCAGTTGTCAAATGATGGTTCGCTGGGAAATTAAATTTTATCCGAGCATATTTTCTTTCATACGTACTTCCATTAATGATGATTAAAGCCCAAACTTCCATAGACGAGGGGAGGAATATCTTCCTTTATCTTCAAAATCCTGACAGACCCCTTCTCCTCTGTACGATGTGGGCATGGACCTACGGAAGGCTCCTGGGGCTTAAGTTGTTATTTTTCTCTCCCGCAAGACTAGAGACAACCTCTCACTGTAGGAATCTTGAATTCTGTCTGTGAATAGCCTACGAAGGGATTTGCCCCCTTGTTTTGGATGGTACCCTGGCCAGAAACAGGGAAGAAAGGATTGAACAAGTGACTGCAGACCTAGATGCACAATATTCAGGCAACAAGATTTGCGCTTGGTCAGGCTTTGTGCAGTGGCCCTCAGCTTCTGGGATCCTGGCTTGGGCATAAGCTGCAACAAGATAATCATCATTTAGCATTGTTGAAAAGATCAAAATGCAAAAAATATCCCAGCTATTGATCTGAAATCTCCCGCATTGTTTCCTTTCCGAGGAAGGGAAGTCAGACATTCCCCCACTTAAGCCAGTGATATGAGGAGCTATAACAGATGGTAGGGCCACCAAATATATTTCTATACAGCAGGACTAGGAAATCACTTTAGTTTATGATATTGTAAACAAAGGTGCTTAGGGCATGATTTCGAGGTCTGGAGGGATGTTTGGAGTCTGGTGGTGGAACTTGCTCCAAATAGGCCCCCATGAAAACCCCCAGTGGTTCTTGAAACTCTGCTGAAGATCTCTGAGCTGCAAATGTATCTTTTTTTTTTCTTCTGCAAATCAAGCAGAAATGTGGACTCAACAATGCTATAACCCCCAGCATGGTTAGGAATAGAATGCTTCAGCCAAACATTTGGTATTAGGGGTAAGTGTGGTGAGATAACTTTTGAAAGAAAAATTCTGAGCACCATTGAGGGACACCACTACTTAGCCTACCCAATGAATAGTCAATGAAACCTGGAATCCTTGCTACCTGGGCACTGGAAGACTCAAAGGAACGGCCCTGAAAGCTAAAATATGCCTCACTGACATCGGTGCCCCATCTGTCATCTGTGATTAGCTGGGTACTGCTTTGGGGCTTATTTCAGAGATACGCCTTGAAGACCCTTATGTAATCACCCAGAGTTCCCTGTTTATAAATATTAGTGAGTAAAATGGTATCTCTGTCCCTGAGGACATGTCCCTCTGGGAGAACGCTTGGTCCCGTTGCTGTGTTCAGCCGACCAAGGTGTGAACCACATGGCTCCAAGGCACTTGCAAAGATTAGGTAACCTTAGTGACCTTAGGTCAACTGACCCCTGACTATTCAAGAAGCATCTACCCGGGATGGGTCCAGATGTTTTCAGTGCTTCAAAAGAAGTCTGCATCTGGGAAGGAGCTCCATGGGGCCAGGTTACTGTCGGTGAATTTGGCTGAATCAGATGTATCTGCCCTTTCACTGTTGGCACAAAAAGCCATACACGTGTTCAAAGCTTTTCAAGGGTAAACTTATCAAGAGAGACGGTAGTGCAGTAACAGTCTATTGTATATAACTTCTGCTTCTTATCCCTGGAGTCTGTGGAGTCAGTGCTTAGAATTCGGGGCGGGGGGGTCCCACAAATTTGGATGGGAAAAAACGCATCTTTATTTTCGCCACCTTCTAATGGAATGTTATAGCTTCTTCTATTATGCGTGTGGGCAAAAGGCACAGGATTATTAAAGTTCACTAGCTTCACCAGGTTTCCAAAAGGGTTCACAACCTAAAACAACTTGAATACTCCTGTTCTGTACTGTTATTCAAAGCTTTTGATGCGGGTGTGGTCACGGTGTATATATTAAGGGGTTCGTTTTTGTGCAAATCAGAGTTTTCATGGAAGCCAAATTAGATGGTTAGTTTGACAAACGTCCTGAACAGTAGGTTGTAGATTGCCAGCTTTCGGATGGGAAAGAAAATATTTTCACTGTTGGACTACTGCATCAGTGCCCCCGCACTTAGGCCTCAATGCTGCTGGAGGAGCTGACTAAGTTCTGTGTTGATGAATGGTTAGGAGAAAGTGCTGGGCAAGGGGTTCCAAAGAGGAATATGCTGGTTTGTTTTTTTGTTTTGGTCTTTGTTGTTTTCAGAACCCTTCATGGGTTTGCCCAGACAACTGTATCATTCAAAAGACACCTGCGTGGTGAGAAGCCTTGAAACCAGCGCTCTGAGGAAGGGAAAACAGGGCAGGAAAACAGAGGAGGCACCTGTGGGCAAAAGGGATAAACTGCAGAAAGCGAGAGTGTGGGAGAGGGTGAAAGCCAAGAAAGGAGACAAATCCTCCAAGTCTAGTCTCAACACTGCTGTGTGGAAGCCCTTGGTTTCCAGAGCAGAAGGGCTTCAGCTGTCAAATGCTCTCCTTCAACTTTTTTTTTTTTTTTTTTAATGCTAACTCAGCATCTATTGGTAGCTTGCTTAAGCTCTTCCGGCCGGAGGAGCAAAAAGACCTGGACTTGTCAAAGCCGAGGAAAATTGTTGTGGAAGTTAATCCCTCGCTAAATTGCGGCACTGAGCCAGGAACAATGCATTAAATGAAGAAAGGCTCAAAGAATCTGCCAACCATTATAAATAAGTTAATTATTTTTAAAAATTTAAAAGAAACCGTTATTTACTGACCAGGAAATGTTTAAGAATAGTTCTTGGTGCTGGAGGTGGCTGGGGCAGCTCAATCAACTTCATCAGAGTTCCTCGTAATCTGTCCAAACTTCTCACCTCTGCTAGGGGAGTGGGGTCTTTTACTCAATCCTTCAAACTTCTCTTAAAAACCCAAGTCTTTCATTGCTTTGAGGGCACTTTCTATGGCTGCCGGGGAGCCCCGAGAGAACTTAGGTTGGCATTTTCGGCTACTGAGTGCAACGCAGGCTTGAGGGCCAGCAGCACTTTAAATCGCCGGGCGATGCAGCCGGCCCTAGCCGGTCGGCACAAACAAAGGACACTCCCCCCTGTTTATGCCACACTCGGCTGGTCCAGAACTGAAGGTTTCTTCCACCGGCCGATCCCCACCCCAAGACAGAGGAACCCGCAGCCCGGGAGGGCATCCCGCGAGAGGAGGCCGTGGCCCGAGGTCGCGCTCACAGCCTGGGCCGGGAAACGTGGCCTCGGCTCTAGGCAAGCGAGTAGAGACAGAGACTCCGGCCGCGGGCAACAAGTGGCCAGAGGGAGCTCAAAGTGGAAACGATTCTTAAGTTCCCTTTTCCAAAGGCTCCGCCCGGCGGCAGAGTACAGAGCTCAGGACCGCAATTTGATAGTGGGAGAGAGACCTGGGGACAGGACCCGCTCCGCCTCGCTGCGCTCCCCTCGCCTTTATTTCTTTGGCCCGTCGCCCGCTGGTCGGTGTGATTTACGGCGGGAAGGATTCTTAGGCCCTCTTGGGAGGGCGGCGTGGGTTCGAAGCTAGCCTCTCCCAGGTTATCACCGTCTCCGGCCCAGTCCTGGGGCTCGGCTCAGGGCCAGATTCTTGGGTCCGCCAGTCTCTGGGCGCTCCAGGCGCCCGGGAGGAGGGGCCGGCAAGGCTAAGTGGGAAGAATGGAGTGGGGAAAAGACAGAGGGGGAGGGGAGAAGAAAGGATGCAAGTAGGAAGGCGAAGTGTGCTCAGGGGTTTCGTGGAACTGAGAGCGAGAGCTAGAGGAAGAACGAGAGCGAGAAAGCTGAGCGACGCGAGAAAATTTGGAAAAGCGAGAAAACAAAATTAGGCGCAAGGGCTGTTAGCCTAGGATCGCCCCCGCTCCCGGCCTCCTAGTCTGCAGCCGCCTTTCCTTCCTGGATCCCGGCCCTCGCCTCCTCCCGACTCCCGGGACAAGCTGCCGAAGCAGGCCGCAGTCCCCGCGCTCCGGGTGCTGTCCATCGGCCCCAGCAGGGCTGGGGGGTCCGGTCTGCCTGGAAGGACTTTACGTGCAGCGCAACGCCCCCTCCCCAAAGCCGTGGGGAATGGAGGCATAACCCAGCCCCGCTCACTTCCAAGAGCGGCGAGGCAGAGCAGATCTGCCCAGCTTTCGGGGAGAGAAGGGGGAGGGGGCTCACGAGTAGAGAAAAGAATCCGCGCCCGGGTCAGAGCGCATGAGCAGTAGAAGAGCGAGCTGGGGGGTGGGGAGGGGAACGGGAGCAGTTGTGACTGTGTGTGTGTGTGTGTGTGTGTGTGTGAGAGAGAGAGAGAGAGTGTGTGTGTGTCCCCGTGCAGAGGGCCCTGTCATCGCTGACGTCGGACCGGGACGCGGGCCAATGGGCGACTTAGGCGATTGTTCCTCTCGGCGGGCCCGGGCCACGGCCCCGAATCTCTATTCACTATCTCACGCGCCCCGCTGCTGCCTCTGTAGTGTACAGGATTTCAAGTAGGCATTAAAGACTGATAGAGAGGGAGAAAAAAAAGTCACAACCCAAAACTTGAGGTGGGGGGGAACTTTGCAGAAGTTGTCTATGGCTGTTCTTTCCCCACCCCGCCGTCAGGTGACGGTGGCGTGAGCGCCCCGACCTAAGGAGCTCCGGGGAGTCCCGGCCGGGATGCAGCAGGCCTCCCTCTCCCAGCCGAGCTGGGCGCTGAAATTCGTATATATGGCCGGGGCTCTTGGGCACCACCACCACCTACAACATCACCACTTCCCCCACCTCCACTCCCCCGCAGGGCGCCGCGGCCCCGAGGGCCTTGGGGAGTTGGCCGCCAAAGCGCGCTCGGAGCGCCAGTCGGACCCCTTTGGAGCAGAGCCCAGGGGCACCCAGCAACCCACAGCCTCAGCATTGCGCACCCCACTACCCCTTCCACCCACCCCGCCGCCACCATCACTCTCCTGCTCATGAAGCGACAGGGGGCTCTACCGAACAGCCGCCCAGCCGGACCGCGGTGGAGGCGCTTGGCCTCGCGTTGTCCGCCCGGATCGCAGCCGCCGCAGTCTGGCTTTCGGTGCCGGCGTTGACCGCCGAGGCCGTGGTGTGGCTGGGCTGGGCCTGCCCCCTGGGGCCGGGTAGGACGCTCAGCCCTCGCCACCCGTTCTCACTCGCGCTATTTGTCTCAACAACAGGTAGCAGCTCCGGACACCATGGCCCCCAGCTCGCTGCCGCCTCCAGCCCCTCGGTGTTACCGGGCTTTCACGAGCAGCCTCCCCAGGCCTCCCCTAGCTGCACTTTGAACGGACTCCTGCGTCTGGGGCTCCCCGGAGACATGTACGCACGGCCCGAACCCTTCCCGCCGGGACCTGTGGCCCGCAGCGACGCCCTGGCAGCTGCCGCAGCCCTGCACAACTACGGGGGCATGAACCTGACCATGAACCTCGCCGCACCCCACGGTCCCGGCGCCTTCTTCCGCTACATGCGCCAGCCCATCAAACAGGAGCTCATCTGCAAGTGGCTGGCGGCCGACGGCCCCGCACCCCCGCGCCTCTGCTCCAAAACTTTCAGCACCATGCACGAGCTGGTCACGCACGTCACCGTGGAGCACGTCGGAGGCCCTGAGCAGAGTAACCACATCTGCTTCTGGGAGGAGTGTCCGCGCCAGGGCAAGCCCTTTAAAGCCAAATACAAACTTGTAAATCACATCCGCGTGCACACGGGCGAGAAGCCCTTCCCTTGTCCTTTCCCGGGGTGTGGCAAAGTCTTTGCTAGATCAGAAAATCTCAAAATACACAAAAGAACTCACACAGGTCAGTATTCGCCACTGTCTGTCTCGTTCGGACCCTCTGGGGAGGCAGGGGGCCTCTTCTGGGCCCTCGGAGCTGGATTTCCTCAAGTTCCACCTGGGCGGGGAGGGGGGATATTTTGGTGTTTCCATGATCCAAGTTCATAAAATATTAATTATGCCCTTCAATTAGAATCACAGAAGTTTCCTGAGGCTGTGTGTGGGAAGGATAGTATGAGGTTTCTGCTCTGGGGGTTGGGAAGGGGATGCTCGGGTTTCTGTGTGTGCAAATGTGTGGTCCCTGCTTACGGAGTTTGATTTTAAGGTATTTTAAAGGGCACTGTTCCTCAAAGTTGTAAAGACATAGGAACAATTTAATTTTTCCCTGTCCCTTTGGAATTGTGTGAGGCACACTCTTCCAATAGTCAGCCTGACAACCTGACTGCCACCTGAATGGAGAGCGCACCAGGCCCTTAGTGACTTCTCTAGGACTTGAGGGTCTCGTGGGCTAATTTTGCCCCGGTTTTGGAGCCTTGGTGACCCACACTCGGGACGTTTCACAAACCCTCCCTTTTGCTTTAGCAGAGACCCAAGGAGACTCATTCACCTTAAATGTCATTTACTGCGCTGTTAAGTGAAATGGGGACATGTGTCAACCACATCTGTTACTTCTAGTTAACAGAAAGAAAAGGCGCCCTCTCAAAAGCCTGCAAAGTTGAACTCCTCTGGCCAGAAACATCTCTAATTGATGCAATTGCAAGGAGAAAGTTTTCACACTTCCCAGAACAGCCTGTGAAGTTACATTAATTAGTTTAGCAGCCCGATGTTTGTATTCTTCTTAGCTAGGGTTTTCTTGCCCTGGCTTCCTCAAAGTTTAAGAAGTCAACGTCTCCCCTCCTCCATTTTGGGTGCGGGAGAAGGGGACCGATGGGGGAGACAGAGGGGATGAAATAAGTTCCAGCTTGGTGCCCCACTTCTACTCCCTGGCACTCTGCCTTACGCACGTCTATTCTTGGTGAAAACATCCTCAATTATTAGAGTCAAAGAACTCACCCAGGTTGGCACTACCCGGGAAAGAAGCTTGCTAAATCCCACCTTCTCCCCCCGAACCCTTCAGTCTTGGGGAAGGTCCCTGGCTAGGACATTGGCACACTCGGAGGCCAGATTAAAGTCCACTTTTAAGTCTCCTACTTTATTTCGGAAATGTATAGTTTTTCTGAGCTGTTTCCAGGATTCCTCCCCCCACAACCTCTCGCAAGCATTTGTCCCCCCACTCCTCCCTCCCTCCGATTTTTATCCAGGGGAAGAAGGAGAGAAGTGAGACCCAGATCTCCGACTCAGGCTCCCTATTCATTGAGCTGGCGGCCCGCACCACGAAGGTAGACTAGAAGTCCTGAGCCAGAGTAGGAACTCATTTTTAATGACAGGGGGGTTTTAAACAAACTTTTACTGCTCTTTGCCGGCCTACTGTTTGAAGTCCGTGAAGCAGAAAATGGTTAAATTCTCAGTGCAATCGACCTACAGCAGAGAATCAAGTTCAGTGCGCCCGAGCTGGCTCAGGTTTGCGTCTATTCAGAACAGAATTCTAAGTGCATCCTTTCCCTTTCCACTGGCAGTCCTGATTCATTATCACCGGAGTTTAAAAAAAAAAAATCTACAGAGCCTCTCCTGCTTGGGCGTTTCCCTCAAACCCTCCTCCTAAGTAATGAAAAGAGGAGAAAACAACAACAACAAAATGTTTCTCAAATGGCAATAGACCTCACTACAAATTATTCATGAAGACGGTTCTCGATTCAACAGGAAAATAATTGCCTTTTCAAATATTAATGGCGTTTCATTTCCTCGAGTCGCGGAAGCGGCGAATAGGCTGCTTTCTCAGGAGTTGAGATTTTCCGGGATCTGAATCCCAGGCCTGGCTTCGGGGGCAGCGGCTCCGATCCCACTCCGAAAGCTTTCGCTTTGCGGCGGTCACAGAAATCCCGGAACAATGGTGCCGCCGCGAGGGAGACGCGGGCCTGCCGCCTTTCCCGGGACCCCTGTGTTGCGGGCTCACCCCACTCTCCCAGGCAGTCGGTAGAGGGAGGTAGGGCTGGGATCCGAGGCAGAGGAGAGACCGCGCCGGGGCGGAATGCTCGCACAGCCCTGCCCAGCCACAAGTGCGAGAAAATGGCGCGAGTCGAACCGCCCCGCCACTGCCAACTTTGTCGGGCGGGCCTGGCGCCGGGCCGGGTCAGGGGCCTCTCGCGCTGCTGAGGCTCTAGAAGGAGACTCCGGGCCTTTTAGGACTCAGCCTCAGGCCCAGGCTACTCAGGGCGGGCTGCGGGGTCCCGGCCCAACCCTGCTTCTCCACATCCATCCACCCACCCACCTAGGGCTCAGCGCCCAGATCTGGTGGGAGGGAGAGGGCGGGAGGCTGCGTGTTGGGTGGGGCGGGGGGTGCGCAGAGTTAGGCGAGGAGTCCGGGGCTCCTCCCGCTGCTGGGGAGAGGCCGGGAGGGCGCGGGGGCGCGGCCTCACCTGGCCTCCCAGGGGCCTTGGAACTTCCAGGCTGCCCGTATCACCTTCAGTGCCCTGCTTTTTTCGCCTCAGTACCTCGTCTGGAACGAAATCATTGTTTCTGTTTTACATGAATGTCCAACAAGGCGGTCACAAGATGGGATATGTGTGTGTGTGTGCGGGGGAATAGTTGGGGGTGGCAATCAACCTCAAATTCTATTTCTCCTCTGTTGTCTTAGCAGATCTTGATTTCTTTTGCAGGTCCTGAATTACATGATTCTTGTAAGTGATTTTAGAAAGAAAAGAAGGAAGGGAGGAAGAAAAGTTTTAGTTTTGCAGATGCTAACAGGGATCAGAGGGGAGAAAACGAGGGGCACATAGGGACATAGGGTTTATTGTGAATCTTTCTAAATAAAACTGTACCGGTGTGCCGAGAAACGGCAGATGCCAGCACTGTCCAGTGTTCCACTGTACTAACAATACTCCTGCAGCGGGAGGACGCAGCGGCCGCGCAGTGCAGGAGCCCTGGGCTCTAACCCGCTGCCGTGCGGAGGCGAGGGTTGTGCGCAAACCTCTGGATCTGCCTAAGCCTCAAGAGGACTCGGGAGTAGGGCCTTTGTTTATTCAAACCTGCCCCAAAGCACCCATCTTTCCTGGAAGCGGCGGGAGAAGCAACCCCAAAGGCAACATTCCACCAGCCGGGCATCTCTCCCTCCTTAGCCAGACGCTTGGTAGTCTCTCCCTCAACCCAGGGCGCCCGGTAGCATCCATTTGTTGCAGCACCCGGACATTTCTTTCTCTCCTTCCTTTAGCATCTGCAGCTCCAGAGGAACCTGGGCTTCCGGGTTCTTGGGGTCCTTTCCTCCCCCACACGCTAGCAAATCCAGCCGGCGGTGAGCTCCCGGCTTGGGACTCTGTCCTCGGCCAATATTGCCACCCTAGCGCGCGCTCGCGCCTTCCCGCGGCTCTACAGGGCATCACACCACTGATCAGAGCCCCTCCCGGGCCTACCCCGGCTGCCCGCTTGCCCTCCGGTCCGCGGAGCCAGGCCTCGCCTGATCGCAGCAGCTGCGCTCATCCTGAAGCCACCGCGACCACGGGTGCGATCGCGGGAATGGCCCCGGATCCCGCTTGGCCCGGGCAGAACCTGCCTTGCCCGTTTCTCGGCTCAGGCTGGGGAGACCGGACCGTGGGCCATGGGTGGTCTAGGGAGGCCGCTCGGCCTCTCACAGTCAGTTCGGACTGGGAGAGCCGGCTCTCCGCGGCGGAGTCTCCGGGAAGCCGCTGGAGCAGCGTAATAAAATATTATTGCCGGCGCGAGTATTTGGAGGGATCCCGGACGGTTTAGGCAAGATTTGAAGAATGCTACTAAATGTTTGCCCTCAGGGGGTAGAGGGGAAGGGGGAGGGGGCTCTAGTCCCCGTAAAAATCGCGTCTGAAGTGAATTGCCCAGAGTACCTTTCCCTGCAGCACGAATGCACACCATGCACATGCCGTGTGCATCGGCTGCGCATCCTGATATTATTCCATCGCTTTGGCGTTTGCACAAAACCTACTTTAAGAAACAATTTGGGCCAGGATGTGTTTGGGGTGGACCGCTGGGCGGGGAGTGGGGAGCAAAGGCATTTGGCTGGAACAGCAATTTTGAGCAGATGCGAGCTCCTCAGTCAACTCTATTCTCCGGGCAAAGGTGCTTCTGGCTCCAGGTGGAGAAAATCTGGAGGAAAACAACCGGAGTGGATCAGGATTTTCCAGGAAGGAAACTCGACTAAGATGGAGTCTTTGTTTCTCCTGCTCCGTCCCCTCCCCCCAGGTCCCGGCGGGAGAAGGGGAGGGGGGGAGGCGTGCAGGAGGGAGCTCAGGGGGCGCGCTCTGAGCGGGGAAAGGGGGTGCCGGGCTTGCGGCGCCGGGGAAAGAGGTTTCTGAATTTTTTGGTGGCTCTCTTCCCAAAAATGGCAGAGAAATTGGGGTAGGGTAGTGAGGCCGAGCCGGGGCCACAGCCCACGCGCACTAATGTCTCTGCGTTGCCTCCACCAGGGGAGAAGCCCTTCAGGTGCGAGTTCGAGGGCTGCGAGCGGCGCTTCGCCAACAGCAGCGACCGCAAGAAGCACTCGCACGTGCACACGAGTGACAAGCCCTACACGTGCAAAGTGCGCGGCTGCGACAAGTGCTACACGCACCCCAGCTCGCTGCGTAAGCACATGAAGGTGCACGGGCGCTCGCCGCCACCGCCCAGCTCTGGCTACGACTCGGCCACACCGTCTGCCCTCGTGTCGCCCTCGTCGGACTTCGGCCGCGAGCCCCCGGTGGCCTCCTCGGCGGCGGTGGCGGCGCGTAGCGCCGACCTGAGCGAATGGTACGTGTGTCAGGGCGCGGGCCCCGCCCCCGCTGCCCCCGCAGCGGCCCCAAGCCCCGCGCGGCCACCTGGCCCCGCCACCGCCGCCGCCGCCTTCGGTACCAGGCTTGCTGTTGCGGTTGCTGCTTCCGCGTACCCTGACTGCCAGGTCTAGGCCGGGTTATTGAGGCTTGAAGAGAGAGTGAGGAAGGAAGCAGGGAAGGCAGGAAGGGAGGAAGGTCACCACTAATAGTTGTTAGAGCTCAATGAATATGCTGCTATAATGTCCATTGTCTTAAAATATCAATATGGTACCCATATGGATTCTACAGTCACATCCAGCACCCCCCCCCCAGACGCCCTCATGACTGGGTAGCTTGAAACCAGGGTTGGGATAAAGAAAATAGAGAAAGAGACAGGCAGAAGGTAAACAAGAAAACATATTAGGAGAGTTTCTGTGCAATCTTGGCCACTGCAGTCGGCAAAAGTAACACCGCAAAGTCCTTGTGTGGTTCACAGAATGGGAAATGTTTTCCTCGAGGCCTGGGCCTCCCGGATAGCCACAACTACTCCGTTCCCAGCTCCCAGTCGGAGCCTCCTCGGAAGTTCCTGTGGCGGGAAGGTGGCAGAGGGAATTCCTGAGCCGTTGTCTTCCGTCCTCTTTCCTTCCTCTTTTGCCTCCCTACACTTCCCCTCCCCCAGCTATTTAAATCCCAGATGCAAAATTTTCCAACCGCTTCAATAAAGGAGATGCTAGGGAAGAGGGGGGGAGGTTCAGCATCTTCCCTAGGGATTTTATGCCCCTCCCCCAGAGACTGGCCCAAGCACACAGAGACATCTGTCTGCCTGTCTGTCTGCTCTGTATGCATTATATACTGGTGGTAAGAGGGGAGTCCAAACAACAGGAATTACAGACAAAAGAGCGGTAAAGGGGCTTTAAGATTCAATGCTCTGAGGCCTCCTGAGAACAATCACCCTCTCCTCACACCCCACAATTGTTGAGGAGCTGCCTGTGGAATCTTTTGGGTGCTTGGCATTGGGGGTGCAGAATGGGCCAATGACGTTACTGAGGCCAGACCTCCACAGCAAAGGGATCCAGCTTAGGCTACAGTGTCTGGATGAATCACGTCAATTCTGTGATGGTCTTTGTCAAAAATCGCACCATGTTGGTCTTAGTTTTAAATTTTAAAAAGGCGGGGGGGGGGGGGAGAGGGGAACAAGAGATGAACTGCAATAATAAATGTTTTAAAGGCAAACACCCAATGGGTCTAGATTGAATGTGTATGTGATATGCTGGGTACCAAATCCCCTGAAAAGGAACCAGATGTTGGGGGCAGGGAAGAGAAAAAATCTGTGCAGTTGTTGCCAAGGGGGGAAAAAAATCAGGGCCTGGTTCCCAGTCTGTCACCCTCTGCAGGGAGGATGGTGCTGCTTCAAATTCTTGCTAAGATTTGGGGTGCAGGGGGGGGAACGTGAATAAAACGGAGGGGAAAAAAGTTTTGGTAGACCCATCCCACTCCCCTAAGAATTTGGAGATAAGTAGGGGTGTGGTACTCCTACCTAGGGGGAGCCCCCAAAGAGCTCAATTTAAAAAGCTGAGCCCAGCAAACAAACCCTGATTCTGCCACTCTGCTGGATTTTCTTCTGTTCTTTCCTCTTCAGACACCATTCGAAGATTCTCACTCCTGCCCCGTGGCCGCACACTTCCATCAGATAAATAACGTCCTAACTGGAGAGGGACTGTTTTCATTACTCCTAATAAAAACCAGAATCTTCCAAATACATCCTTAGTGAATCCGTCCTTGTGGAAGGGTGTCTGCAATCCCCTTCCCGCCTCGCCGCCACTACAATAGGGCCCAGAGGTCTCCTAGCCAAGGGCCCACGGTCGGCAGCAAACAACTCTTTCCCATCGGGAAACACCCGCCCCACCGCCAAGGTGCAGAGGGCATCTGGGGAACTTGCTTCTGAAGATGTTAAAAAATTTCCCCCTCTCCAAACAGGACTCCTTTCTTTCTCTTCTATTTCTAGGCCCCATTTTACCCCCCACCCCCATCCAAAATAATGAAATAAAATAAAAATGCATAGTCGGTCACTAATCGCCTTTAATTTTTCATTTGCTTGTTACAGATGTCCACCGCGTTGCTCGCAAGGTAATCTCGCCCTGCGCAGCTGAGCGCCCGCATCTTGCGCCTGCGACATCAAAGGGCCCGCGCACAAAGCAATGTTTCTTCGCCACGGTGCATCTTCATGGTAAGTTAGGATTTCTATGGCAATGGGCAAGTCGCACTGAAATCCTGAAAGGCCGAGCCTGGAGCCCGTCCAGGCTTTTCATTAAGGACATAATATTTACGTCTAACAGGCCTTTTTTCTTGTGTATACAAGTATATATTTTTGTTTGACGCGGACTAAATCATTTTCATTTAATTTCCGGTAAACAAAACCCACGCGAATGGGCACTTGTTCCCGATCATAATAAAAATGGATAATAATGTGAGGGAAGAAAAGGGCCGCTTGAATCGCCGCTCAGCTCCCTTTGTTTCTGCTTTCTGCGGTGATCAGAGGGCGCATTTGGGTTTGATGGCGAGTTTCTAAAGGCGAGGAAATGGTTTGTAAGAGGGGAAAGAAAAGGAGAAAGGTCTAATCAAGCTCGGGTTGTTCAAAGAGTCGGGTTTTGGGGTTGAAAGTGTGAGTTTGACGGTGCATCAGCATGCCGCGTTAGGCTCGCCATGGAAATGCGCGCGGGGAGCGGCCGCTTCAAAGGCGGCACACTTCACTGCAGACACTCTATTAAGATACATTTGCGCTGACCTTTGCTTTCACGCCATTTAATACTGTCACTGTGCTCTCCAGTATATACTTCCTCCTTAGGACCTGCCTCGCCAGCGTTTAGGGGTTCACCTGGCACTCCAATGGGGGCGGGGAAGGGGCGCTTTGGCAGCAGGGAAGCTTTCGGGAAAGGGAGGAGACAGACTCGTGCATCTTGACTGCGCCCCAAAGAGGCTCCAGGGTCAGAAGTAAATAACTTTAGGACGAGCTCGGAAGCTTAACAAATGAGCATCCCCGGCTCGGTTTTGTGCCAAGTGCCTCTCAGCATCTTGAGCGTGTTGGAGGCCTGAATTTCAATGGGACTTGGGGGAAGGAAAGGAGCCACCCTGGATGAGTCTGGGGAGTTCAGACTGTGCCTTTGGGACATTTTCACTCTGGCCCCCAGTCCAGCCCATTCTGCCCCTCTATCCCGGAAGTTTCTCACAGACCCCCAAACTCGTTTCTCCGCAGGGTGGGGTGTATGGTACCCCTCAGGCCTGCTCTGGCCCTGGGCACAGACTCCAGAGCCCAAGGCCAAGGGGATAGGGAAGATGGCAGGAAAGTTAGAAGTCCATGTTCCCTTAATTGTCTTGTTGTTTATTTTATCCAAGTACCCCAGTGAATAGGGGAAAAATAAACACGGTGGAAAAAAAATCAAACAGTGGAGTCTTCTTTAGTGCCAGTCCTTGTGGTTGAATAAAAAGGATGGTCCGCTTTCTATTGAGCTGAGAAATCTTTGAAGTGGGAGTTATTATCTGAGACATTCCTGCTTGTCGTCCTAACAACGCTGATGAAACGTAAAAGGTTCTTTGTCAGCGATTTGTTCTCCTCTCTGTCAAACTCCCTCTGCCCCGTTAGTTTCAAACCGTTTCTAAAGAGATAAAATCTAACTTTTTAAAAAAAATACATGCACATTACACTAACTGATAACTTAGGGCCAAGTCCTGCTAAGGGAAAAACAAAAGCAATGCAGAGACATCAGGTCCAGAGCCTGTGGAGGTGTGCAGATGTTGAGGGGCCCTTTGCCCAGGCTCTGGGACAGGAGGGAAAGAATGCAGAGACAGCGCAGGCAGAGGGTATACACCCTAAGCCTACACTGTATGTCTGCTTCTCTCTTCTCTGGTCTGCACTCAATTAGCCCAAGTCAGGTCACCTAGAGACCCCTCAAGTTCCCAATATTCTTGCTCCAAATCCTTGGAACCAAGGCTGCAGCTAAGCAATTGTTACTATTTCCTGCTCCTTCGAAGACAATCTCTGCTAAAAATAGACCCATTGTGTGTTTCTTCCCACTAGCAGCAATCAGCAAGCTCTTTCTGCCATTAATAGAAAGGAGAGTGGCTTGAGGGAGAGAGACATTTTTATAATTTCCTGTTTTCTTCAGAATCTTGGCATTTGGAGTTCAGAAGGTCCACGACCCCAAAGTGCATGCAAACGCCCCCCTCCCATCCACATGTGCAGTTCTAAATTTCATATTGTGCCCAAGAAAGAAACTTTCACCCGTCCAGCTTTCCCCAAACCTTCTGATGTAGTTTTAAAGGTGGTTTAAATAAACAAGGATGTTCCAGCCTCCCCACCCCGTGTGTGCTGACTAAATGATTTGTAAAGAAGTTTCCCCAAGCTGTAACCCATGCTGTTATTATAGTTGCTACAAAATGTTGTCTCTTATACTGATTTTTATTTGTTTACTTGAGGTCCCCATATGTTTGTTTATATTGCTAATTTATGGGACAATGTAATGATTGCAATGAATGTGAATTATACGGACGGGCAAATGTCTTGTAATCATAATTCACACACCCAAGAAAGCCTGACTGAAATCTTATACTATTTGGTACCCTCTCTAGCCACACTGTTTGTGATTTATCACCTGTCCCCTTAGCATCCTTAAATTATGAACTAACTTGAAAGAAAAAAAAAGTTGTTATGTATTTTACTGAAAGTGATTGTTGAATGAAAACATAGTTGAAAGCTGTGGTTTAATCTTGCTGTAAATATGTAAAAATGAATTAAAATCTGTGATTCCTTTTCCCTTCAAAGGCTTTTGTGTACATGGAGCTCCGTTTTGCTATTTTCTTTGGAAATAAACGATGTGATGTTCCCCTTCCCCTTTCGAATCCGAGTGTCCTGTTACTGCTTCATCATCTTGGGAGAGATTTGGGGCCCTTCCACAGCATTCCGTCTTCTTCCCTGCCTTCCCTCGGGGCTTCGCAGAGACAACTCTAAAGCCTAGTTGTTCGGGGCAACAAAAACACAGGGACCCACCTAAGCAGCCTTCGTAGGGAAGACTTCCCTCGATCCCAATTTCACCCCAATGACACTGGCACTCATTAACCGGTTTCCATTGCGGAAGAGAAGAATGTAAAGCCATGCTCGCAGTGTCTTCCGAGAAAGGCTGCCTTCCGCGGCACCGCGCCCCCTCTCGCAAACCACCTCTGACTTCCCAGAGAGATGTCTGGTAGCTGGCGGGAATAAAACAAAGAAAAAGAAAGGGCGGGTTGGCTCCAAGCCTTCCCTAAGCCCTAATGGGGTACCTTGGGCACAGTTGCCCGCAGGAGTCTTCCCAGCTGGACGCTCGTCTCTCTGGGAGTAGCGGATGCTCAGACCTCTCGACTCCCTACTCCCTTCAGAGAGCTGCGAAGAGCCAAGTCCTAAGACTGTGTGGCTCCAGCCCACGGGACTCTTCTCTGAGCCCCGATTGGGAGACTGGGCTCGTCAGTGAGTTTTAGCATCTGATGCAGAAGCTCTCTTATCCAGCCCGGCCACTGGAGAAATTATTTCAGACGTATCAGAAGCACCTGAACCACCAGAGCCCTGCTGCACCCTCCCTTGTGGTCACTGAGCCTCCGGGCACTCGCGTGCCGGGCTCCCTTGCTCCTACTGCGCAGGCGCCGCATCCGCCTGGCCGGAAGAGGGAGAAGTTGGGTCTCCAGGGCCTGGCTGGGGCTTGGGATGCTCTGAGCGAGAAGACGACGGCTCTTGGGGTCTGGATGCTAGGTTCCCTTCGAGAACACCTGGGAGAACCAGCTTGTAGGGCAAGGGCGGCAGGCCTGCAGAGAAGGTTGCGGGAGGGACCTCAGCGCGCAAAGGTGCCAGGGCGACGCGCGGGTGTGAAAAGAGCGGCCCCGAGGGGACGGCCACTGGAACCGCCGCGACACGTCCAAGTCGCTGGGCGCCGCGAGGGAGGAGGTCCTTGGCCATTAGTCCTGGGATGAGCGCCCCCTCCCGTCCCTCTCGCCGAAGGGTCCCGCTCCTCCGGGTCCGGGACCAGTTAGAGGAGCCTCTCTTGCTGTTTGGGTTCCCCCGCCCGGCCTCTGTGGGAGAGCGCACTCAGGAAAGCCCTTTCACTGACGGAATCCTTGTGGTAGGAGCAGGTGGGGATGAGAAGGGCCCCGGGCACCCCGGGCCAGGGCTCTTCTAGGCTCGTCGCCTGATCCCGCTGTCTCCCGTCCGCACGGCCGCCCCAGGAAACGTCTGCCAGAGGAAACGTCCGCGCCTCCAGCTGCGCCTTCGCACCCCGCCTGGGACCGCACTGTGCCGCAGGGGCACCGGGGAGTCGTGGCCCAACCATCCCCGAGAGCCGAGAGGGCCGCTGCCCTGGGAACCTCCCAAGTTCGAGTTCGAGCCGAGGAATCACGGGATGAGGAGAGGAAAGGGGAAGTGCGCTGGGACACCTGCGCGCTGCTGCCCCTAAGAGTTCTCGGGCTCCCTTCGAAAAGTTATTTTTGGCAGAAAGTTGAATGGTGTGACCTTTGGCAGAGGGGTGAAGTCACTCTCGCCTGAGTGCCCATGGCTAGCTCACCCCAGAGAACACCTCAAATGTCCTTTGAAGAAGTTACTCACCTCCTATCTTGCAGTGGCAGCCCCGAGGGCAGTTTGGGGGCGCCTTAGCCTGCTAATGATTTCCAGTGAGCCCTTCCACTGGCTTCTTCGAAAGCGAGCACTAGGTAGAAAGTGCGGGTGTGATGGGAAGATTGGCTGGGCTTGTCCACCTGTGGCCCTGTGCCCCTGGATGAGGGATGAAACCTCCCTGTGCTCCAGTTTCCTCATCTACTAAAAGAGAATTTCCAAGCATCATCTCCACAAGTTTGTCTTGAGCAAGAAACACGATAATCCTTGAAACCATCTAGAATTACCCGTTAAGTGCTTGCTGTTAAGGTTGTTGTTATTATTACTCACAAGACTCCATCTTTCAGACATGTCCCCTAGCTCCTCCCTGAATCAGATTTCCAGACCCTCCTAGAAAGCGTGGCACCCAGGGACCTCAAGCTCCAGAGAGGGTGTGCCTCGGCAGGCAGCACCTAGGCTAGCTGAGGGTCCTGAAACAGTTTATGTTCTCTGAGAGCTCCAGATGCTGGTGCAGTGGGGCACTGAGGCAGAGACGCCATTTGCTTTTGAAAGGCTCAAGAAAAATGAGAGGGAATCGAGTTTATTTCGGTGCAGAACGAAGCAGGAGAAACCCGATCATCATCATGTCACCCCCATGACTTGTTAAGACACTGACACTGAAGATGGCCCAGATGTTGATTTATTTTTACCATAAGTCTCTGAGGTTACTCTGAGTCAGCTGTTGGTTTTTGGGCTTTTCAAGACCCAGGTGTAAAAGGCGGGAATGTGCAAGTGGGGAGCAAAGATGGGCAACCCAGGGCAGAGCGGTTTGGGGCAAAAGTTACACAAAAACACATTCTTTCCAGTAAGGCATCAGAACCTTTTTTTTTTTTTTTCATAATCATAGTTGTTCCATACTGAATCTCTGTTCTGGGAAAATTAATAACATCTTAGTCACCAAGTGACTGAGAATCCCACAGTAACATGTTCTACTTGTCACCAACTCCCTGTCTGGGCATCAGGACACCATTGCCTTTTTAGCCAGATATCTTCAATGAGGAAAATGCCTGAGAGTTTTCTAGGAACATTATCAAGTTCAGACCCCAAAACCATTTAAGAAAAAGAGAAACTCAGTAGGCAACTAAGAGAGGTCTCAGCGTTTGCCTCTGAATCTTCCAGTGGCTTTGCAAACATCCAAAACAGCTGTGTAGAAAAAAAAGAGAGAGAAAAAAATTACTTTGGGTTGCAAGTTGATAAAATGTAAATAGGACCAGGGAGATGACCTTGAAACTTGTCTTGCATTTTTGACTTCTTTAGATCCAATATAGACTCTGTGTGAGCCAACATGCAGGGCAAGAGTATTCATCAATTCAAAACAAGTCAACCAGGGCTGTGCATAGTTCTGAACCTCAAGAATGCATGGGCAGCCTTGAGAAATGTCTGCAGAGGAAAGAAACCAAAATTGGGTACGTTTCTATGCTTTTGGCTGTGCCACGCATTTGTGGAATGATGGTGAAAAGAAGAGGAAAAAGCCACCCACAATATGATCAGCTGATTCATACAGAAAATCAGGATGACCCAGTTTTCTCTTGTCTGTGACTGACGGCTGGCCCATGCAAGATCAGATTAGCCAGAGGAGGATAATGTTCTTCGCCAGGACTGGGGAGAAACTGCAGACGGCTCAAGGTCCCTGGCTTGTGCCACTGCGAGGTCTTGCTCCGTGTTTAACGGAGGCATCTAGCCTTTGAACTCATCAATGTATTCATTAAGTGTTAAAAAGCATCTTAGTGGAGTGTTTTGCCTGAAATGTGCATATGTCTAAGTCATGAAAAATAGGCAACTGACCCCAAAAGATTTGCTTATTTATTTCCTCTGAAAGAAGTGAGAAGAATTGCCTGATGTACATATGCAATTCTCAATCACACTGCAGCCACTTTTACCTGAGAAAATGTGTTTCAAACTTGCCATACAAATTTCCCCTACGTTTTCTGGCACTGCATTTAGTGAAGCAAGGAATCCACAGTCAAATGCTTTGTATAGTTCAAAAAACCTACCAACTTTCTTCCAAAAAAAAAAAAAAACTGTTGTAGAAAAACAGAGCTTCCTTTAAGTGTGAAATATCATTTCATTGTAAAAAGTTAAAAAAGGAACGGTAATCCAACTTCCGGATACTGTTCTGAATTATTTCACCAGACCCTTTTAAAAGGGGATTAGCAGGGCTTTGGGAGCAAAATCCTTCTGTTTTATTCAATCTCTGATTTTATGTTATAATTACTGGTTGTAAAGGCTCTGGAATTAGTATGCAGGCACCATCAGGACACGATGCAGGTGCTATTCTAATGGTTCAGCTTTTTAATTAAGAAAAGAGGTAAGAGAATCTAATCATAAAAACACTTTTGTGAGAGCTGAGAACACTGCAGCCACTGCATGAATAAAGCCTTTATACCTTCCCCTGACAGGTCAGCTACCAAGGCTCTGACTTACGACCTTTTCAGGGCCAGACAATAGTTTAACAGCTTTCTCACCTTGTCCCCACTGAACCTTTTCTTCTAGTACAGATCTTATGGAAATTGCCTTAAGTAGCTTGACTTTTACAAACTATATTGCAGTTAGAATAGATACGTATCCACATAGAAATGGCTGTTCATAGGTCCCAACCACAGATCTCTTGTTCTCTGCATCCCTTTTCATGGGTGGGGGAGGAGGAAGTCTGGGAGGCACAGATACAGTAGTGTATGGCGGGGGGGGGGGGGGGGGGGATGGAATCTGCCCTAAAATCTCCACACGAGGGGAAGCAGAACGAAGGCCAAGGTGGACCCCCCCCCATCTCTGGGAAAATGAAACAGGAAAAGTGCAGAGAAAGTGAGGTAGAGGCTGTGCGTAGTTCTGGATGTCTCTGAAGTGGGCTGTCCCTCGAGGAATAGATTTGGCCTGAACACTCTGGCCTTCTTGGAGCCAGCCCAGATTAGTCGGTGTGTCTTCGTCCTCCCTAAGTTCCTTCAGCTCTCCAGTCACTCCCAAAGGATCATCACCTTTGAGTAGAATTGTTCTTGCCCGTGACACTTCAAGACAAGTCCCTCAGCTTTCCCACCAAAGTAATGCTGGAGGCCCTTGAGCCTTCAGAGAGTTGACCATTGGGCCTGAGGCCCTGGAGCCGCCATGATTCTCCCATGCCAGGCTTTGCCAAAACAGAGGGACCAGATCTGGACTCCCAGGGAAGCTCCCACTCTGTCTTCCTGAGGCCCCTGTAAAACTTCTACCCATCACCATTTCTTCCAGAACCCGGACAGGGTGTGTGATTGGAGACCTGGTCCAAGGCCAGCAACCCAGGCTTTGCCCTTCCTGAGGAGGCCAGGGCGCGCCTGGGCCCAGCAGAGAACAATGTGAGTATTAGGATATCAGCCGCCCTCGCAATGATCACGCGTTCAACGATTTTGTTTTCACGGCTGAGGGGGCTTTTTTCCAATGTAAATCAAGCGCTTTAGTTATTAAGGCCAAACACTAATCTCCAACAACCTTGACATAATGTGGCCGGGCTCGCCGGCCCACTTCGCACCTGCAGTCTGAATAGGGCGCCTTGTCAATGGGGGACACGCTTGTTGCCCTGGCTTGCAAAGGAGGGGAGGGAATAAGTCAAGCTTTGTGAATGCCCATGCGCGCTCTTCCTTCCGCCTTTGATCACGGAAAATGTCTTCTAATTTGTCCCTTTTTCATTGTAACAACGTTTTCAAGGCCCTTTCTATTTTTCCAAACCACATTTTTATGAAGAGCATAAATCGCCCCCCGAAAACAAAAGGGGCGCGCCCCGGCCAACCGGCGTCATCACGCGTCAGTGTTTCGCGGCTCTAGAAAGTTTGTTGCGTCTTGAAGCTGCCCTCACTGCAAACGCTGGGCTGGAAGGCCCCAGTCATCTGGAGCTCCAAATCGGGGCTTCTGGGAGAAGGGTGGTAACAGGCTGTGGGAGGGGAATGTAGAGGGGACTCCCTTTTGGAGGAGGGGAGACGCACCGGGCCTGGGTAGGCAATCCGAAGGGCCAAGGGGCTGAGATTCACATAGTCAGGACCCAGGGGCAGATGTGTCCCTCCGGGATGTTATGCCGCTTCCTGGCCTCTCCTGAACTCAGCAGGCAGTTCCCGGAGGTAGAAATGGGCGATCCACCATCGAACCAAAGCCTTTCGCAACCCCTTTTCTCCTCTCCTATCCCTACTTCCGCAATCGGCAGTGGTCCTACGTCCTCCACAGAACCCGGGAAATTGCGGGGTGCCAGGAGAGGCTTCCTGCCCGCAGGCAATCCCCCCAGATCTTCTGTGGGAAGCCAGAGCATTTTAGGAAATCTCCCCTCCCCATAAAAATCCTTCAAGAAAACAGAGAAATAGGGCCATTTAATCCCGGGCCATGAAGCAAACTTTTTGTCGAAAGTGGCTTTTATTCGGGATTGCAGTTCACTAAAAGTCTGTCTCCGGGAATACAGAGGCATTAATGATGTTGATGTCTCATTTGGTGGGATATTAATTATCAAGGTGCAAATCAATGAGCAACCTCTGTTCCTCCTCCCCCACCCCACTCCCAACATCGATTAAGTTTGGATTTCCAAGTGTTTTGGGGAACCTCTTGCCAGGAACACATTCACCCTAGAGTTTTCACTTTCTCCCTCTCTCCTAGAAGATCGAATACCTTTTCTAAGATAGAAGCAAGCCAAGACTTCTTTTCTCTTTTTCCTCCCGTTAGTTATTACTTTAGCGCAGGCTCTGCCCAGTAAAAAAAAAACTAACATCAGCCACTAACACAGTTTAAAACACTTTGATGTCTTGCCAAGAAACACACTTCCTTCAAGAGAGAAGTCAACATTTGTTTTTCACATTAAATGGCGTTTAGTTGCCAGTGGAAAAAAAGTAATTCTGAGGACCACTTTTTAATTCGATGGATAACAACCGCAGGGGTCTAAAAGAAAATAACGACGATAGCTATAGACACAAATAACTAAATTACCAAAACGTTAGTATATCTCCCGGCTTCATTAATATGTAACAGACGCCCCAGTTAATCTCCAAAAGCTAGTGTTCCCCCTGTAAAATAGCACTCTGGGACGAATTGTACATGAGATCAATCACTGCTAATGCAGGAAGGTTTACTGCAAGAAAGAAAAAAAAAGCTATTTACACCTTCAAATAGAAGCTTTTCAGATTTAAGAGTAAGAGCCATACATCACCAAGAATAAATGATTATGAATTGGTAAACGCGCCCTCCAGCGATTAGCTATTCGATGCTATTTATCATTTCTTGGGTAGCGATGGTGGTGGAGGTTTCTTTCCCACTTCTGCTTTGCCTTTTTTTTTAAAAAAAAAAAAAAACATCTGACTGTTTGGAAAGAAAAGCTTGACAAGCAGAGTAGAAGGAGAGAAAAAAAAAAATAACACCGCGGGAAAGTTTGTTTTTGCATATACTCCAAGTCATCAACACATGGCTATTGCAGATATAAACGGGGTCATGGATGGAGCGCTTAATAGGAAACAATGCAGTCCTTTCATTGTTTCATTTGTTATTGTAAGATTGCCCATTGAAGTTGACACATCAGCAGGTATTATTTCTTTTCTCTCTGGCCCCTTCTCTTTATTGATCCCCTCCCTCATATTTCCCGCCTTCTTCTAGTCCACGAATTCAGGGAGTTCACCATCAGTGCAATTCATTCATTCATTCATTCTTCATTTCTTTAGGAACTTTTCTTTGTGTGTGTGCGGGCGCTGCTTGTCTGCGCTGGCTCGGGGGTGCGTGGCAGCGTGCCTGCGTAAGATTACCACCCGGTGCCCCCTCCCCCCTCGCCAGCCACAGTCGTCCAGGGAAACCGTGCTCCCGCCAAGGCATGGGGTCAGGGACTCCTGGGGACCCCGCTTGCTGTTTGCAACACAAAAGCATATGCAGCCCCTAAACATTCCAAGAAAGACAAAGGCTGGAACCGAGGACTGACTTAACCCTGGTGAAAACAAACCCACAGCCTACCTCCTTGGCCCAGTCCGGCTCTGGAGGCAAGGAGGAGGTGCCGAGACCCGGCTCGAGCCAGGGACTAACAGGCTTAGGCCCCAGCCTTGGCTGGGCTAGGGACGGCTGGTGGAGGCAATTCCTGGGCAATTCCCAGCTCTAAAGCAGGGTACAAGGGAGACCCAAGGCGCTGAAAGGGTACGGTAGGGGTGAGGGATGGGTCCTGAAGCTAAAGCCCGCTGAGCTGCTGGTCTGTCCGTCAGCGACGTCAACCTGAGGGATGCTTGGCGGGAGAAGCATCCCCGGCGCCAGCTTCGCCTAAAGGTGGAATGACGGTCAGCTGCTTGCTCAGTAGAGCGGGGGGCGGGGCAGAGCAGAAGTTCGTGGGCAGGGAGTTCGGGAGTCCAGGTCACTATACCCGGACTCACTTGCCCACTGCTCTGGAGAAAGGTGGCCACATTCAGGCGATGGTCCACGTTTGGTAACTGGACAGCACTCTGTGGGGGTGCTCCAAGGGGCCCAGTGCCTGTACATCTACTTGCAGGGTGGGGTGTTGGATGCTCGAACCGGGAGGCATGGGGGAAATTTTGAAGGTTACTGTGGGCTGCTAGGTTTCCCAGCTGAAAAACAGGACTCCTCACAATTATTATATGCTTCCAATGCCCCACAAATTCTGATTTAGTTGTGATAAGGTGTTTTTGTTGTTGTTGTTTGTTTCTTGACAGATTTAATATGGCTGGGAGGGTAATTGTGGCTGTAAGTCTGTCACAGCAGCTAACACTCCCTAGGGCTCGTTCAAGCAAACGTACAACAGGCCTTGCAGATAGTCTCAAGTTTGTGGAATAAACCCAGGGCATGCCCCCCACAGGCAGGAAAAGGGCCCATTTCGGGCTTGCTTTTATGATTGACGTTTAAAGCTAAAGCGATTGAAAAGCATTTTACCTATAAATACAAAAGGAAGGAAGATTCCCGCCCCCCAAAAAAGTTGATAAGTATAGTTGGAGGCTGAATCTTAAGGATCTAATCCTGCACTCCCAGATTTAAAGCATAATATGAAGTTATTATGAAATAAATTAATGTCTGGGAAGTGGGAGCTGAAATGAAACATTTCTCATTTTTATTTCCTGCTCTATTATCTTTCCTCCTCCTGTCCCCCATGGAATCCTCTCCCATTTTGATAACTTATGACAGGCTGGTGTAGAAAATCTGCTTGAAGGATCAGTTCAGACAGTACTGACCTTCAGGGAGTGGATTTCTCTTTACTTTTCAAAGATGGCACAATCCTGTGTTTCAAAAAAGAGAAATGGGGCAAAGGAATGAGCTGAGAAGTTTGAAAGAGGAAACATACATTCCTCTTGTATCTCCCTCCCCCAAATCCTTTAATACTTTGCACTTAACGTTGAGTCCAGGAAGGAAAAAAAAGAAATTGTTGATAATAAACCCTGTGAAATAAGCAAATTGTCATCGTAAAGATTTAAATTTGCAACTCCAGCAAAGAATATTATTCATTTACTTTCTATTGTTCTTCAAGATTTTATTCTTAATTTTAAATTATAATGCCATTATTTTCTTCTGTACAACCCATTTTTGAAATAAAGGATATGTTTTCAATAGCGAACATCTCTAAAGGTCTATAATATTATTATTTATCTGAATTTTGTAGCTCGGAGGGCTGTATACACTATGTAATTGCTTTAACATGTTTTCATAAATTACATTCAGAAATGAGTCATAGTAAATTACCTTTGTAATAAAATGTAAAAAATGCAAATGGCTGTTGTCTTTATTACGTTTTAAACCATTGGTTTATCTGCACTATTTCACTTGTCACTTGCACAATATGTTGGCTAAAGGGGTGGCACAGTTTGATACAGAGAGCCGGGTCCTGTGTGTAATCTTGCAGGCACGTACAGTTTGGGTCATTTCCTCATCTCCCGCAGAAAAGACATTATCCAGCTCATATTTACATACTTTTCAATATTTGTCAAACAATCATAAATTATAAATTAATGAAATGTTCAACAGTCTTCGGAGATCAGGCTAATGAAGACATTTACCTTTTTGGTATTTTGAGTCTCATCTTTGCAAGTTTAATGACATTTCAATACTCATGCTTTATTAGACTTTATCAGATTTGTCCTTCACTCCTGCTGTCATTCAGATGTTTCTGCAGAAACATCACCTGCTTCAGGTAGAAGAACAAATAGACCCAACCAGGAAACCTTCGAAATAGGGACCCTGTAACCTTAGATTTAAGAATTAATGTTGAGTTGGGTCTAAAGACCACTGGAAATTTTTACTCTTCTTAAAATTTTTAGTGAGGCTGCTGTAACATTTATTCACTAGAAGGCAATAACATGGATACTCAGAAAGATGGAGAGCTGAGATATATTGCAGTTTCAAAGCGATTTACAGCAGCACTATTAGGAATGAGGGAGATCAACTGTGATCCTGATTTCACAGGAATTTTTGGAATGTTTTGAAATTTCCTTTGGATTGAGGATGGGCACACAGTGCGTAAACCATCTCTTGAGTCCAAAGGCAGGGAGCTCATTTAGAACTCGGCCTAAATCTTGGCATCATCTCACTCAGCTTTGGTCCTAGGCAAGCAAACGACTCCTCCTTTCAAATGTCATCACTCATCAGGAGCTGAATTAACCTTGTGTCCTCAGAGGGAACCCTAGGTATGTGTCTGCTCAGTCCAGGACAGGAAAGGGATGGTGTAAGCACCATGTGTCCATGAAGTTCACACATTTCCCTGGAAAATGTTGCCTCCCCATGCTCTCGTTATGATTGATGGCCACACGGCTTTTAAATAAAATTATAAGTGATGAATTTAGTTCAATCCAGAGAGGTCAAACGATCAGCCTTGACTTGATTCAAATAGTAAATCACATGGAACAAACACACATCATCATCACCATCCCCAGCCACGATGGAAGTGAGCTGGGGCTTTGACGCCATCTTACTCCAGACAAAGGGCAAAGAGCAGGGGAAGTCTGAATGTCAATATCTCTGTCATCAAGTTGGGTAATTTTATTAGCCCCGTTGCAAATTTTATCAACCCATGTTAGTACACACTTCCCTGCTGGGCCACCAGACGCCTTGCTTTCCTTAGTCTTGCGCATGAGGGACATGCATCCTTCAGGACATAGAGGTGCTTGGGGAGCTGGGAAGAGAGTCCTGGAAGGAGGGGGCTCATAGTGCTTCTGGATTATCTTTTAGTAGAAAGAGAAAGAGATTGTGTGTGTGTGTGTGTGTGTGTGTGTGTGTGTGTGAGAGAGAGAGAGAGAGAGAGAGAGAGAGACAGAGACAGAGAAGTGGAGTCAGAAAGAGCAGATTTTAAAGGGTGGCAGCCCTAGCTGTACGCCTTTCCATGGATCCATTACGTACCAGTCAGCCAACTCGGCTTGGAGCAGAAGCGAGAGGCTTTCTCTGGGTGGAGAGCAGGTGGGGGACTCCAATTCCCTCTCAGAGCAGGGACTTAAGAGTTTAGCCTTTGCCCCTTTATAAAATATACATCAGGAATGAAACAGCGGCCCATTAAAGGCCACAATCAGAACCTATAAAAATGTTGGGAGCGGCTTCAAAATATTTCCAAATACTACTTTTTTAATACACAACGGAGAGTTATTAAATGGTTTCTTGGTGAAGCTAGCATGGCTTCCGCAATCATCAAAAATTGATATGTACCACTAGTAAAGTAATTATGCGCCATCCTGAGGATAAGGGAGCGGGCAATTGTTAATCCACTTGCACACCCGTTGACTTGCAGCATCAAGCTGCAAATAGCTTAATTAAGTCATACACGTGGACTATAATCATATTGTTCCATTGCATTATGCACACTATATCTCAATTTATTGGGACAATTAATGTGAGAGCTCCACCTCGGGCGGGAAAGTCATCCACCCTGTGCGCCCAAGTTCCTTTCTATGGATACTTGCCCAACCCAGAAAGGCAAGAACAAGTGAGAATTAAGAGAGACAGAGAGAGAGAGAGGGAGAGAAAGAGAGAGATGCCGGGTAGGGAGTGGGGGGTGGAATTTGTCCTAAGCAAACATTGGCCCAACGGAGTTGTCTGAATGGGATGCCCTAAAAGCTGAGGGAGGCTAAGCGAGTGCCTTGGACAGACCATGATTCATCACCTCGGAGCGGGACACATGTTTAAGTGGACAGAGTCTCCAGTAGTTTAATTATAATTGCAAAGCTCAAAGCAGAGCCTATTCATTGATCACAAGAAATCTTCAGCCCAGGAGGTCAGGGGTCTGTTAGGACAGTTATGAAAATCAGCTCCAACCCCCTTCCCCTACAAACGTCTATTGGCCACAGGCAGCTTGTTTTTCTGAGTTAAAACTACAGAAATCTTCAGGACAAAGCCAATAAATTTCCCCCTATTTCCGAGCAACCTAGGCACAAACTTCAGTCCTGGAATTCCTCTCTCTCCCACTGCCATTCTTGAGGGCGTAAATATTCGACGTGGGGCTCGGCTGGAAACTCTGTCTCCTGCCTGGGAAAGAACCTTGGCAGCAGCGGGGGAGTGAAGAGGAGGGAGGCGCCTGCGCCCGAAGCCAAGGGCTCTTGCCTCAGCTTCCCCCGCAGGAGCGAGAGCCCGAGGCCCTGGGATGGATTTGCACTTACAGTAACCCCTTCTCTTGAGGACCTGCACCACTTTTAACTTGAATGCTAGGCAGTGCTCTACCTTGGGTCTGAGGTGCGAGATGCCCAAAGTAGGCAAAGCACTGACGGAACTCTAGTTCTCCTTGCCTCTTCAGACCAGGTGGAGACCAGGCATCACCTTTGTGCACTTCAAACATCACAAATGAGTGGGGAACTCCAAGCGGAGGTAAAAGGGCTTGCCATCTACGTGCCCCATAACGCAGGTTGATGTGAGCCAGCCTCACGTCTTGTGGATTTTTAGCTCGATTGTCCCACAAGATGGGGACATTGATTATGCCAGTGTATTTCCGAGTTGTGCTTTGGATTCCGATCTGCTGCTGTGCCTCTTTCCTGCAGGATCCTAGAGCATTTGGGGGCTTCAGCTTCCATTCTGGGGCCGACCGCACCTCTCCACCCCCTCCGCCCCTTAGGTCTGCTGGGGAGAAAGCAGAGGTTTCCTCCCAGCATCCTCTGCGAAAAATACTTGAGCGGGAAGCTCCGAGGTGTGAACTTGGAGTGAGCAGGGCGCGCTGGCCTTACCCTCTCAGCCACCCCCGAGTCTTTCTGCCATTCTCCTTCCCCAGCTGATTCCCTTCGCTTCCAAAAGAAAAGTGAGCGCCTTGTCTTTTCCAAAAGGCCTTTTCCAGCCCGGTTCTGGAAAAGCTGGAAGCTTTTTCTAGAGTGCGGGCACTGTTGAGAGACCAGGGTTGGGAATGCTTCAGGCCTTCCCGGAGATACCTGGGGTTCTGCGGCTCTGCGCAAGGAAAGGAGGGAGATAACCAGGCACCCACTGGGGCTAGATCAACTCGGGTGGGGAGAGCTGGTCCGATCCCAGGACGGTCGAGATTTCTGTAGGGTGCCAGCGGCCTGAGTCTGGATCTCTAGAGCCTAGAGAGTGAGAACGTGGGTCCGGAGACCCGCTTGTTTGGAGCCTATGCTTCGAGGTGTTGTCACCGCAATGCCTACGTCAGCCTATAATAAAAACAACAGCGGAAGTAACACTGACAACACACTAGTAAATGTTTATTGTGCTCTTTCTCTAAGCGCTTTGCATTCACAGTCCCATATAAAACGAACGAACCAAAACCCTCATTTGAAACAGATTGTACTTTTATGTCCATTTTAGAGATGAGGAAACAGAGGGCTGGGACATTAATTAGGATCCCTCAGCTAGGAAGTGGCACAGCAGATAATAGGATCAGCGAGCCCCCGAAGGACCCACTGTTCTCCTTGCCTGAGCTGCTTCTCCCCTTCGGCTTTGGGGAGGCTGGGGCAGTTCAGATAGTGCCTCCCCCTTCTCCGCCCCCTCAGGATCGCTGAAGTCAAGTCTTCAGTACTAATCCTTGCTCTCCCTGATCTCTCTGTCCTCTTTCCCACCCATGCCCCAAACCCCCTGCAATTTGAGGGGTTGTCTTTTGGATTTAGACTAGGATGGGCCAGGCCCAACTCGCTAAATCCTTCTGAAAACCTGCCCCTTCACAACCAGTTCCTCAGCCTAGAGAGTTGCAGTGATTCTAGGACAGAGTCCATCCGGAGGCCTTCCCGGAGGTGGTGGCCTAACTTGCAAACCAAACTAAATCCTGTCAGGGCTGACTCTGAGGGATGGGGTCCTGGGTGCCTTCCGACCCCACCTCCCATCTCGAGAGGAAGAGCCCCAGGTGTTAAGTCCTATCATCTGTTTTTACTGCCCCCACCCCATTTCTCTGCTTAGCCAACATCTGACTTCAAGAACAAGGTTCATATAGGATGCATATTAATTTCACAAGTCCCTTTCCGAGTCGGTAAGGAGCCACTGTGGCCACTCCAGTCTGTTCCTTTTTGACGCCCAAGGATATTTTAGGGAATCTTTAAGAAATCTGCTGGGACTCTAACTAACTCCATGTGGGTTGGGATCGCAAAGGAGGAATCCATGAGGGCACAAAGCTGAGGAATGAGCCAAACTCTTCTGATATTCCACGATTGTGGGGTGCGGGGTGAGGGGTGGTCAGGAGGGGTGGGATGAATATTTGTCCTTATATTCAAAGGCCTTAGCTGTCAAAGGCTGCGGCATTTGAATCAAGAACATGATGATGGGCCACAACAAGCAGGCCTACCGCCTTCCAAGTTAGCTTCTCTAGACTGCGTACGCTGGAAAGTTTAACTCTATTATCAAAGGGGAAATTGCAAAGTGACTTCTGCAAATCCCAAGACAGGGTCTCACCAGCAGCTCTGGGGTGAGGAACCAAAAGAAAGGTGGAAAAAAGAGCGGGGGAAATCAATTGAAAAAAAAAATAAAGATACACGCGGGATTAAATAAACTAAGAAGTCCAGCCGGCGGAATTCCAGATCTGGGTTTTGAAACCGAGAGAGTCTCTCTACCTTTGGCCATCTGGCTGTTTTAAGCTCTGCCCCATGCTGTATGATTTTAGCTGAAAATCTCTTCCGTTGCAGTTTCGCTTTTATTGAATTCATCAAAAGCAAACTTTCCCTGAGTTTTTTTTAAGAAGGCTAAAATAATACGCCGACCACTGTGACATTCTCCGCGCCCAGGCCATTTTTCATAACGCCGCGGATCCGCTTTTGTGCCTCTGAGGCGACTAAACAGATGAATAACGAGCAAAGTCTCCCGAAAGTAAGCTAGCAGCTTTTCTCAGCTCGAAAAAAGTTAACTGGAATGAGAGGTGCATGTAAGAATTCACACCCAAAGATGGGGGCCACACTTTTATTACTCTGAATGACAACGACGTCTTTTTAAAAGCAACTAACTCTCACCCCCGCGCGCGCGCACACACACACACACACACTCACACACACTAGCACATTTGCGCACACAAACCACACAAACTTTAAGCCTCGTGAAGCTGCCCAGGTGGTGTTTAGGAAATTTTGGTAAAGAAAGAATGAAGAAGTATTTGAGGCAGATTCTAGCTGGCAAGATGTGAGAAGGGTAAAAGCCGGTTTTATTTAGTTTTGTTTGTTTATTTTTATTTTTACATTGCAGCTAGTTTGAAAGTTGGTTTCTGGCAAGAGGAAAGAAAAGGCTGCAGCACTAAAGGAAGAATCAAAGTGTTAAAAGGACGCTCAGAATGTAGTATTGTGGCAGGTCGGGGTAAGTTACTTTTTTTTTTTTTTTTTCCTGTTTTCTCTTTGGTTTTGGAACGCAGTAAAAATGCACTTCGGGGAGAGTTTTCCTGTTGGTTTTAGGGAAGATAAAACTAACTCCAGGCTCCCTCCTGGGTTGGTTGCCTCCCGCGACTTTGCTCTGGTTTTGCGGGTGTTTTACAGGGAGGCGCTTTCTTCTCGAGCCCTGTCATCACTGTCCCAGAAGCCCTGGAGCCCTGAGTGCCGGGGTTTGGAGAGCCTCTCCGGCGGCAGAGGCAACAAGTCCTGGCCTCTAGCCCCGGGCGAGAGCCGCGCCGCTCCGCTCCGCTGTTGAGCCAGGGGCCCGCCTCGCAGGAATGAATTTTGCACGTGTAAACTCTTTGCCTGTGGACGCGCACAGCTGCGACCCTCGGGTTGATCAGCGGAAAAAACTCTTCCCTTAAATGGACGGTTTGGAAAAACTCAGCCATTGGTTCTCGCCAGATGATTATTGATGCAAAGTAAACCCTAGGGTTGGAGCGCGCGCGCGTTTGTTTAACCCTAAAAGTATTCCACTTCCGAGTTGCTCAAGCTGACATCCACTCGAAATCGTTTGTATTTTTTTTTCCAGAGATTGGAAAAATAACTAGGAATGATCTGTGGGAGATGGCGTAGACATGTATTAGTGAGAGGCATATCTCACCGGAAAGCGATGCCCCGTGTTCGCTGAACTGTTTGAAAGTGGCCCCAAGGAAACTGGAAAGGCGGCTCCCAGCGCGCGCGCGCGCCCTTTTCCACAAACATGTGTTGCAAATGCGTAGTTTTATGCACTTTCCTGTCACGAACCCGCGGCTCTGGGATTCGGTTTTGTGGTTTGAATAATATTATTGGTCTGCTGTATATTTCATGACACCAATATTTAGGCACCCGGACAGAGTGGTCGTTCATCCAAGCACTAAACAGCGACTTGCAAGCATCTGCCGTGAGCCAGATTTTATTTATTATTTTTAGGTCACCCCCTACTCAGGAAAGTGGAATAAACACGTGCTGCGCCAAAGGTTGGGCAGAGGTGATCCACATGTTGGCAAACACGTCTTTGCCAGTTATTGCCGAGGAAGCCCAGAGAAATGGACTTAGGCAGCCAGAGAGAAGTTGACAAGAGAGCTAGCTGATCGCGGAGCGGAGGCGATTTTTTCATTAGCAGGCGCGACTCCTGCGCTTGGGTCTGGCGGGGCGAGCATATAAAATGCAACTTTTGCCCCATTGGTTCGCTAGGTGAATTAGCACATACTGGGACTGAACAGTCCTTGACCTTTGCCTTTATGTTTGCACAAATGTTTGCCTAAAACACAATCGGCCTTGACAAGGGAGCATGCTACCGTGTGACACTGCCTATTCACCAGATAGATGTTCCCTGCCACACACGACCCAGAGCAGCCTTTTAAATAGCTTAGGTATTTGTACAAACCGTATAAATTAATGTCGGATGATTGCTAGTTGCTGGTTAAATAGAAGACAATTTGGGTGTGGGATACACATCTCTCTCTGGTCTTTTTTTTTTTTTTTCCTTCAAAAAAGTCGATAAGATAATCAGGAAACAAAATTGGTAGTGGAGGAAAGTTTATATTTGGGGGAATCAACAGATTCTAGTTTGATCACATCCATGGCACAAGACTGTAGTTGTCTTACAAATGACTTTTCCACAAGGATGGGGAGTAGATGGAGGGAGAGGAACGGTGGTGGGGAGAACTGAGGGACTAATGCTCAAGACAGTTGGTAATGGGGAGGTTTGGGAAATGAACCCGAAGATCCTGGAGGATTTATTGTTCCTGGAGGAGCCATGAGAGTCCAGAAGCTCTTGGGGCCCCTGGGAACCCTGTGGGACTGGGGAAGTTTTCCCAATTCCTGAGCTTTATGGTTCTGAATACTTCCTCCAATAAAACTAAATACTTTAGCAGGTGGAGAAAAACATCTTGTAAAAGTCTAAAATTGGTTTAAACCCTCTTTTTAAGCCCCGCATTGTAGATCAGAAATGATTTAGAGGGCTGGGCTGCCTTTCTCTGAACTTTGACATAGAGGAAAAAATGAACTTCCCTTGGCTGTGTTTTCTAGCTGGGTTCAGAATTTTCCACATTCCTTTCTTTACCATCAAGGTGGCAAAACCTCACCAATTTCCACGGCTTAATTTCTGGGGCAGATAGAGCTGCAGAAATGCAGAGGACAAATTAAAAAGAACAGGGTCATTTGCAGTACTCTCTTTAAGGAGTGTCATTCCTTTGGGTGAGAGGAGTGCTTACTTTGTTCCAAAAGGGTGGAGTTGACCAGGGCAGCACCAGCTCATGCCACGACCCGGGTATGAAGATTTGAATGTCTGAGAGCCTCTATGATTTCTCCAAACACTGGCCAGGTTTCTTTTAACCGTCTGCAGGTAGAGAGGAGGGTGGGTCACCAGTTCTCCTTGGAAGCCCCTTCTCATGGTCTCTGGGCAGAATTTACTTTCTCTCCCTGGTAGGCTGTGGGTCAGAGCAGGGGGAAGTTTGCTTAACAAAAGCTTTGTTCCACATAGAATTTTGGTGTAGCACAAAAGTAGCAGAAAGGTATAAACAAGTCCAGAATGCAAAAGAGAAAGGTATATTTGAGAACAAGCACCTTGCAAAGAATTGGAATCAGGAGAGGCTTAAAAGAATAGTAGACATAAGTGATATAGAAGAAAATGAAGGAGACTCCCTCTATTTTTGAATAATTTCCCCTTAAGAATTTTTTCATGAATAGGTAGATTTGTTAGTTTATCCTTATTATTTAATTAATAATGTGGTGGGTCTGAGCCATTTCAAAACAGTTCTGTAAGTTTCACAGAAAAGAATGTGAATGTGTATTTTGACTTTAGGCTTAGAAATGTAGGAAATTGGATACACATAGAAATCATACTTAAGTCCTCAGAGGATATATACTTGTTTTCTTAAACTTATAATCATTTTAACGATTTTAAAAAAATTGTTTCATTTAAAAGTAAAACGACTCTAGGTATTCTCTTTTCTCTCCCTGCCCTTCTCACCCATTCCCCAATCTTTTAGAGAATTTAGAAATTAAAGATATAGAAATGCACATTTTAGGCCTCTGTCTTTTGAGATATTCTACAATGACATGGAGGAAGCAAGGCAGTAACATGTTTCTAGCCTCCAGCAATATGTTTCCAGCCATCCTATAGTTGTACTTAGAAGTGTACATGTTGTAGATGAAGTTTGTTCAGGCTCATGGGTGAATTGGGACCTAGAATCCACAACCCATGATAATGAATATAAAAGACTTAGGTTCAAGTCTAGTTGTTGTAAAAATCAGTTTAGGAATTCAAGAAATTTCCAGTTTGCTGAGTTTTAAATAGATAACATCTAACACATCTAGTTAGAAAAAATATCTGTTATATAAAATATATTTCACATATATTCTAGTTATCAAAAATTATTTAGTCTATGTGTTCATTTAGTTATTCAAGTATAATGAATCAAATTGAAGAGAGATGATCAATTCGATCTATTGCTGGACGACATCTAGAAAGTGTGCATTTCTGGCCAAAGCTAAAATACCATTAAATATTTATACTGTGAAATCTGTAGGTGGTCTTATCTGGCAGTGTTCAAGACAACATATAGTAATTTATTGATACAAATGAAGACACAGCATAATTGCCAAAACCATTCTTATTCAAGTGAATAACACAACTTTAATGGAGAAGGAGGAAAATTTTTTATCATTTCTGAAAATAGAGCTTTTATAGTAATGTTATTTTCCTTAGAGCAAAAGAAAATATGTAAAATTAGTTTATAACTATATTTGAGAAATTAAGGTTAACTGGTTTATTCTTCTGAGTTGAGTAGTTCAGAAAATCTCTGCTGAAAATTTATTTGCATATGAAATTCACATTCATTAAACGTAAAATGATTGCATTTGGCTGACACTAAAACTGTAACATCTTTTAGATGGTTCTATAGTATTCATTAACTTCTGTTAATAATATTCTTACTGACAACTATAAAATGACATCTGCCAGAATCTGTGAAAGTTTTTATTTTACTCTGCAGTGAGATTAAAGTGAAAAAGAAAAGTTAGGTTTCAGGTGCTGGAGATAGCACCCCAGACTTTCCTCCCATTCTATCCCCTCACAGATAATTCTTTTCCACTAATATGTGCAGAGGTGGTTTATATTGTCTTAATAATCCTCAAAAATTACTTGTTATTAAATTCCATTCTACCCAGCGCGTGAAATCTTACAGATGGTTTGGAGGCATGTGAATTTTACTATTAACGACCGAACTTGAGTTGAAATAGCCCAAATATGCCACCTCCAGGCATTGTGTTTGTGCATGTGAATAGTCAGGCTGTGTTAAAGTCGGGGTTCAGAGACCACCTGGTTGGTGACAAGTCTAGGTTTTCTTGGTACAGAAAAAGAGAGTCCTTCTCACCTCCATCTTGATACACAACCTCTGACCAAATAAATTGTGCTCCTATTTCCAACGCCTATTGCATCCGACATCAGGCCCTAATAACCTAGTCCTGGCAAAGAGAACAGCGAGGCTGGGGCAATACTGAGCCGGGCTTGGGTGCCAGAGGGCATTTGGAAGGGGCCACGCCAAGCTTCGCCCAAGAAGTGAGATTTAAGACCTGGATAAGCAGAGATTGTTCCTATGGACGGTCGTGGAAAATCCCGGACGTCGAGCAGTCTGGGCCCCCATTTTAATCCTTTCTTTCTTTCTTTCTTTCTTTTTTTTGTTAAAGTTGTGAATTCAGAGTTAAGGAGGAGGGAACGGTAAAATCATCGGAGGGGCGCGCAGGGGCCCAAGCCCCGGGCCCCGGGCAAGCGCCCACACCTGCACGGTCTGGGAACCACGTTCCCACCTGACATTTCAGGAGTTCCCTTAATTTGCCAGCAGCGCTCAGCGGAGCGCCTGCGTTAATCAGTTACTCTCAGACGCACATCCCCCCAGGGAGCGAGCGAGGTGGGTACAGCGAGCGTGCGGAGAGGTGGGGCTCCCTCTCGGATTTATCTCAGTGCCGGCTGGTGGGGGAGCGAGGGGCCGGGAGTAAGGTTCTCCTGGCTCCCGACGCGGTCGCTCACGCTTTTCGGATCCCTGTTCATTTGCATTCCCCGCCCCCCGCAGCAGCCCGTGAGACCAACCCTGCACCCCGGCCGGCTCCAACCTCCCCACTCAGCTTCTCCGACACCTCACACCCTCTCACCCTTTCCTACCGCCTCAGTCCTTCACATACCCTCTCCTTCTCACGCTCCTTCCCAGCTCTCCCCAGTGCCCCCCCCAGCCCTTTGACATTTTTCTTCCTCTCACCCCCTTCCACGCAAACCCACAAGCCCCGCATATGTCCTGCACTCTCCTTACTCCTCTCACCTGTCTCATACTCTTCACCACCTCACCCCCCTTCGCGCCATACCCCGTCATACTCCTACACACCCTCTCACAACCCCCCAGACTCCCCTTACCCTCTGACCTCTGCACCTCCCTGATCCTTTTACATCGGTCACTCCGCTCTCCTGCCTTCACACCTCATCCTCCACTCTCCTCACATGCCTCCTGGCATTGCTCCCACTTCGTGTACCCGCTTGATTCGCATCTCCCACACCACTCACGCGTACCCCATACTCAGACTCCTACTCTCAGGTACACAAGCCAGACCCTCAAACTGCTTTTCGCAGTTTTTGAGGTATTTGAGCACCCCTGTCTCTGTTTTGGAGAAGCTAACTTCCAGCCTCTTGCCCTCCAATCCCTCCTCCCTCCACACCAGAGGTTAGTATCTCCCCTGTCCCGTTCTGGACTTGTCTTTGGAGAAGAGGACATGGCTGCCTCCGTTTTCACCCATGAGGAGCAGCTGGAAGCCAGTCCTCTGATTTGGCTTCTCTGCTCCCAGTTTTCAGCTTCAGGGAGCTTTTCCTGGACTCTCCTTCCAGATTTGTCTCCCGAATTCAGAGACACAGACTCAAAAGTGCAACCCTTCCATCATCAGGGTGGGAGACGGGGTCCTTTAAACTGATGGTTCTTCAACTCGATCAAGCTTCAGAATCACTCAGTCTGTTAAAAAACAAAACAAAATAAAACAACCAGAGATTGCTGGGCCCCACCCCCAGAACTTCTGATTCAGTAGACCTGAGATAGAACCAGAGAATTTGCATTTCTAATGAGTTCCCAGGTGCTGCTGAGGCTGCTGCTCTGGAAGCACATTTTGAGGAAATTTAATGTCTCAGCAGTATGAAGGGTTAGAAGACAGAGGGAGGTCCAAAGAACATAGACATTCAAGAGCAGAATGGTGCTGTCTAGACGGGAATAGTGCACTAAACTTTGCCCAAGCCAGAAGATACTTTGGAAGTATGAATTCATTCTGATGAAGGTTTAGTTTCTCAGAAAATGACCAAATCATCTTCATGGTTAGGGCTTCTTCCATGAGAGGAAGGGGAAAAAGAAAAACAGGTTGTGTCCAGGACACGTCTTTTTCCTAAGCTCTCAGTGTACATTTTTCATGAGGCTAATGGTGCTTAGAACTGGGGGGAATTGGGTCTTGGGTCACTGAAATGCTAGTCACTCTGGGTAGCTTTACTGTTTGTGAGCCTTGGGGTGTGTATGTGTGTTAAAGGGTTTGCTGACTACCTTTGTGGTTAAGCTTCATTCTAAATGGATAGGAGGACTCGGGCCCTACAGAATTACCTTCTCTAGCCTGGGTAGTGGTTACCATGGTTACTTCCTGGTCCTTCGCCATCTGCTTGTGAAGAAGCATCATAGACCTCTCCCTTCGGTCCTTCTTGAAGGCTGGAACGTGGCCCAGAAACTTTTAGCCAGTTCATGTTCTAGGGAATGGTTGTCTTAATTTATTTGGAACTGCAAATGTATGTGTATAAAGGAGGAAAAACATAAAAAAAAAGAAAATCCCTCAAATTCAACTTTCTTAGTGTGGATATGTGTGTGTCTATATGATATGCTTAACCAGTTAGAGAATACGTACCATAAGCGGTTATGATGCTAGGCAATAGTTTATTTTAGATTTGGGTTTACTTGACAATATAAATCCCCAATCCTGGTCACTTGGGTCAAGAATATCTCTGTACATTTGCTCCCAGCTGATTTGGCCAACTGTTTTCAATCTCATTTTCTCTAGGTTTAGTGACCAAGGCAGAAATTTCTAGTCTGCCTTTGGCGACTATGGGTCTGGTCTAGGGATTAGAGTTCTGTGATCTTGACTAGAGTTTGTATAGCCCTTTCTGAGTTCATAAATCCTTAGCAACACTTCAACACCCCCAAATTTCCCATCGTATCTCCTCATGTTACAAATAACTATACTGTTCCAATATGCATTAGGAAAAACCTAATTGTACTAACATGTTTCTCTTATAATCCTGTTATTAAAAATGACTGGAATTTTGCTAATGCATAGCTTTTTTTCCTGGTTTGAAAAAAAAGTTAATCTTGTCAAACGTCCCTTTGCTAGCACATTTTCTTAGTTGTATTCTAGCCCAAAACATTACAGACATTACTAAAATGTTTCAAGCGATCAGCAGCATACCAGCTCCTTGAGAAATGCTGTTAGACATCAACTACCGAAACAATCCAATCATTCAGATTTTTAAAGATTTCAAGTTGGTCTTGCTTTCCTTTCTCCCACTATAAGATCTCTGTATATTATTCTCTATTTTATTGAAAATTGGAGCTTTACCCGATTTTATTTTATTTTATTTTAAAATAAATTTATTTATTTTTGGCTGCGTTGGGCCTTCGTTGCTGCGCTCGGGCTTTCTCTAGTTGCAACGAGCGGGGGCTACTCTTCATTGCGGTGCACGGGCTTCTCATTGCGGTGGCTTCTCCTGTTGCGGAGCACAGGCTCTAGGCACGCGGGCTTCAGTAGTTGTGGCACGTGTGCTCAGTAGTTGTGGCTCGCGGGCTCTAGAGCACAGGCTCAGTAGTTGTGGCGCTTGGGCTTAGTTGCTCCACGGCATGTGGGATCTTCCCGGACCAGGGCTCAAACCCGTGTCGCCTGCTTTGGCAGACGGATTCTTAACCACTGTGCCACCAGGGAAGCCCCCAACTTTATTTTAAATTGGAGCTTTTAAATATAGAAAGCCAGAGGTTGCCAAAGGAATTGGATACTTAATATTTAATCCAAACTGAGTAGAATTTTGAAGTATATAAAGTTCACTTATTAACTTTAAATTGAGATGAATGTAATACAAACCTATTTGTGTTTCCTTCTATCTAACTAGAATATTCATTGGGACAAAATCAATCTATAAACATGTTGTTTGCGTATTAGACCCAGATGTAACCAGTTCAATTAATATTGCTACTATATTTAAGTCGTGAGTGATGAAAGTATTATCTAAAGAAATGCTTCAAGTATCTCAAGGTTGAGGTTCTTACAGTGGTCTTGGTATGGGGAAAATGGCCCAGGTATGTTTTGGCTCAGAGATGTCTCTCCAGAAATATATTGTGGCAAATGACATCTGACCATTATAATAATATTGTTACTGTCACGTTGGGAAAAAAACCTCGCTGAATTTAGTGTCCATTTACAGATGGTTTGGCATTTCCCCCAACTCTCTAATCATCCTCTATGACAAAGTATGGCTGTTGATTGTTTCTTGACTTTTGGTGTCTAACCATTCCCTCCGGGCTGGGTAAACCCCTCTTCTGCCCCCTAGCGGAGGGTTTGATGGTGCACCAGGAGCAGGACAACCAGTGATTATTTATGGATCAGCTGCTGTGTGCCAAGCACTGTGGAGGAAGCTGAAGAGTGTCCAGATCTGGGCAGAGTCCACTGCCACACAGGGGCTTTGTGAGATGCTTTAGGATTGAGCTTATATTCTAGCTTTGGGTCCTTGTGGCTCCTCACCTGGGGGTCTCTTCAGAACCCTGATCTCACCCATGTTGCACTTGGAGCCTGACAGGATGCATCTCTGGCCACCAGAAGCTCCTAGCTACAGCCAGTTTGAGACGGAAAGTCTGGCTGCCCCTTGGCGGGCCTGTTTATAATTTGCGTCCTCGTGTATAGAGCTGTCCAGTTTGACCTGTAGTTACAACCAATCCTGGATCAGTATTGTCAGACCTCGGTTCCACCACACTCTGTTTGAAGAGCCCCATTTTGTGCAGTGGCAGCCACAACAAAACCCAACTTTCCTCTGTGACTTTGTTCTTTTGATTTTTAATAGATCAAAGACGTGGAGGGAGGAAGGAAAAGCAGGGGAGGGGGAAAAAGAGAGGGGGTAGGGATTGTTGTCGTGTCAAGATGCAGCGCCCATTTGAGGCCACTAGCCCCATTAGAAGGGAAAAGTGCACGTAAAAGGGCGAGAAACCTGCGCTCGGCGCGGCATTGTTCGGGAGATCCGAGCTGCGGCGGCTGCCGCCACCACCATACAGTAGAGTCACCATGGCAACGCAACCTGCTGCTGCCGCCGCCAAAGTTGAAGGCGCTTGAAAGGGCTTGAAGAGACCAGAATCACAACCCTATTTCAGTTCCCCGTGAACAACGGGGCGAAAATGAAGCAGAGAAAGAAAGGAGGAGGAAAGGAAGAAAGAGAGGACGAGGGGAAGGGGGGGTGGGGGCGGAGAGAGTGAGAGACAGAGGGAGAGAGAGAGAGAGAGACACGGAGAGAATACGAATGAATGAGGGAGCGAAAGAGAAGAGAGAATATGAGAGAGAGGGAGGGAGGGGGAAGGCCAAGAGAACCCCCCCCCCAGGCCAATGAATGCTGGCATTGTCCCTTCTTTTTTGAATCTGATTTACCATATCATAACCCCCAGGAAGAAGAAAACATCAATATCCCGAAGGAATGGAGATGTTTCTATGGAAAACCTAAGAATTTTAGTCCATAACAGATCTGGTGTAAAAAAAAATCAAAGAGATCAAAGGCAGAGCTCCCTGGAGTATAGATGCGTCTCTGAATTAAAGATAGACGATGCAGACTACAAAGTACTTTTTTCTTCTTTATTTAGTCCTCTGTTTCCATTTCAAGGGAGGAACTAGCCTCGTCATATCTGAGCTAGACCGTCATTGAGAACACGGTCTTGAAGGGGAATAAAAGGAGTGAGAGAACCAGGAACTCTGCTTCCCCTGCCCCAGCCTGGTTTCCAATCATCTTCCAGAGTGGGTGTCAGAGGAGGCGTCCTCCTGGCCCCCCTCGCAGAAGGAGCTCCTGGCAAAAATCCACCCTCACTCACCCTCAGTCCTACAGGGGCACTTAGGAAAAATGAGATCTGCTGAAATTAGGGGGAAGGGGAGTTGTGTCAGGCTGGCTTCTTGCCTCACCAAATTAAGCTCAGGACAATCAAGGTCGTGGTATGCAGTTCTGGGGTGCAGAGGAGACAGCAGGAGCTTTAGACCTAGATGTGGACTGGGGGGGTATAGAACACCCTGGGCCTGGGGATTTTAGGGCAGCCCCACTAGTTGTCTTTGCAGTTGTGGGTTCCTGGCAGCTCTTCCGAGAGAGAGGCCGGCCAAAGGGGAAGACTTTCAGAGGGGCAGTTCAGTGAGGTAACTCCTTCCTTATAGCCCCTTAATTTGCACATCTAAGAAACAAATTCTAAATGTTTTTCAGATACTCTTGGCAAGAAAGACTAGCTGACTTCCACTTTTCCTTTTTAAATCTAAGGCAAGTTGCAAAGTCAGGGCTGGATATTCCAGGGTGTATCAGTAGAAGAGCATGGAAAGGAATAGACCAGCAGCAGTCCTAGATGAATGTCTTGTTCACGTGCACAAAGAGAATTCTCTGGCCTGGCCTGCGCTGGGTGTGTGCGTGTGTGTGTGTGTGTGTGTGTGTGTGTGTGTGCGCGCGCGCGCGCGCGGGCTCTGACAAGGCTGCTCCCATCCGCGGAGCTGCTTGTGGGCTTGCTGTCCTTCTTCAGGACCTTGTGGCTGGGACATTAAAACGATAAATTTTCAAAAGCTGGAGACTCTCCGCTTCCTCTGGAAAGAAGCGAAGAAAATCAGCCAGACGGCCTGGACGTGTGTGTGGGGAGCTAAGCCTCCAGAGGCCGCGCGCCTTTGCCCCGCGAGTGCCCCCTTCAATTTCTCCAAAGCCAACGCCAGCAGACGAATATTAGAGAAGTCAATTAAGCTGTTTGCAAACACGCGAGGGCCGGAGCGGACCACGGAGGGGAGAAAGCCGGTTCCCCGGGTGGGATCAGCATCTGTACCGGCTGCCAGCGGCCCCAGGGTCAGGCCCGACACTAAGTAAACAGTGCCGCGGCCGAGGGGCTCCTTTGTAGCGACCGCAGCTGTCCAGCCGCGCATTGTCTGGCCAGGGCTGGAGACTCCTTCGCTGCCCCGGCGCCAACTCTGTGCACAAAAAACAGACCAGAGCGGGCTGCACACATCACCTCCCATCTCCCCCTAGGCCGCCAGGGCTTGTCTTCCGTCTCTCCTTCAGCAGCCCAGCCTCTCTGGACATTTTTGCTCCTTAAGTAACTGAGCACGGGTGCAAAAAATCCAGAACCTGGGGAAGAATGGGGTGGGGGTGGGTGAAGGCAAAAAGACCCCCTCCCTTCCCAAGAATGGGGGTAAGAAGTACATTATTGCAGAACAAAGGAATAGAAGGTTGGAAATCCCAATAAACCTGAAAGCAAGAACTATCTTGTTAAACAGGGGATCTCTGTTTATCCTGAGTTGTCTGTCTTGGATAAGTTGGTGTATGTGTGGGAAGACAGAAAGCGGGGGCGGGGGTGGGGAGGTGGAAGGGACTAGGGTAGTACCATTCCCTGAACTGTGGTGTAAGACGGTTGGTCTCGGGTCTTGGGCTCACTCAGGGGACACGACAGAAATGCCCCAAGGGTTCAGCCGCCTGGGTGGCACTTTGCAGGCCTGAATTTCTGCTAAGGATGAAAATCGAAATTACAACACCCTCTCCCCATAACACCTGCTCTCCCCCCACCCAGCAAGGGTGGGGAGGGTGCTGGAAGCACTGGGGAGGGGTAAAGGGAGCACAGGATCCAGAGTTTTAAACTGGTATTGTCCGGTTCAAACTCTCCCAGGGCAACAGGAGGAGCTTGCTAGGGTGAAATGACTTCTCCCTCCTAGAGCCCAGAGCAAGAGGGGTTGCAGGCTGAGGGGAAATTTGCCGAGCAGCTAGAACTTGATGGAAGTACAGGAGTGGCTCCTGAGATGACGCCTCTTACAGCTTCCAGACCCATCGCCACCCAAACACGTTCTTCGGACTCTGTGGCTCCCACTCAAGAGGGATCTGTGGGACACACTTCTCGGAATTACGTTTTGAGCGGCCAAGTCCAAGGCCTGTCCAGCCGTCTGGGGCCAGCCTTTCGGGCCCTCACTGAACCCAAAGTCAACAAAGTGTTTCAGATCCTCAGAGAGTCAAACGTGAGCCGCCTGAACCAGAGTGATGCACAAGTCCAGAGCTGTGGCTAACGACACTTGCCAAAGAGTCAGCCACTTACCTCCTTGCTCTGGGGGAAAAAAAAAAAAAAAAGTGTTGGCTGCACTTCTCTTGGTGTTTGGCGCTAATTCCCTCATGATCCCTTTTCTCCATTTCGAGAAAAAAAATATTAAATTCCATTTTGAATAACAACGGTCTCCCGGACATTGGAGAATAAGACCATTCATCTGGCTTAGGAAGTTGGAGGCAAAAGGGTACCAAAAATTTAAAACGCTGTCAGGGTGTTGCTGCTGAAAAATCCTCTAGCACCTGACTGAATAAAAACCTTTGACTCTAGAGAGTCAAGTGCTTCAAGCACTCAAGCTCCTGCTACGGCTCCAACAGTGCTCAAGAATTTGTATTGTTTTCAGCTTTTTTTTTTCTTAGACGACCGAGAGAATAGTAGAGGGTGAAGTGAAGGCCAGAGTTTTGAGAAGCAGAAGCTACAAAGTTCCTGAGATACAAGTGTGCGGACGGGAAGCCTTGAGGTCCCAAGCCCATCCAAGCTGAATCGTCAAAGTTTAATTAACACGAAGAATGAATGAGTTTTAAACATTCTGACATTGGCTCTAATTGCTTTTGTGTGTGTGTGTGTGTTTTTTTTTTGTTTTTTTTTTTTTTTTGTGGTACGCGGGCCTCTCACTATTGTGGCCTCTCCCGTTGCGGAGCACAGGCTCCGGACGCACAGGCTCAGCGGCCATGGCTCACGGGCCCAGCCGCTCCGCGGCATGTGGGATCCTCCCGGACCGGGGCACGAACTCCTGTCCCCTGCATCGGCAGGCGGACTCTCAACCACTGCGCCACCAGGGAAGCCCTTGTGTGTGTTTTTATGTGTGTAAAAAGTTTGTTTGGGGAGGGGGTGTGGAACCTCAAACCAACTACCGGATTCCAGGAAGTCTGTCTTCCTGTTTCCCTAACCAGGAAAACTCTAGGAATTAAAAGGAAACTTTTGAATGAACGCCCGCGCCTCCGGCCCCGGCCCGCTGGGGAGGGGATGCGGCAAGCTCGTTTTTTCTTGTCAGTCAGTGCAGAGTCCTGTGGACAGATGACAAGGGGACCGCGAGCCTCCCAGTACGGTCAGGTGTGAAGAAGCTTTCCAGCAGCCCTCTTCTCAGAACACTCATTTGCAACTTGCAGGGTTTTGTTTTTCATTTTTGTGTTTGTTTGGTGAGACATTTGCCGAGGACAACTCCGATGGCAAATCGTTCCTCAGGCGGTGGTCCAGATTCTTCAAATAGCTGGCGCTCGGGGGCGCGTGTGGCAGAAAAGACTGGAAGCCCCGCCAAGCGATTCAGCCTCAACTCTCCAGACGCTGTGCTTGTCCTCTACGTTGGATGCGAGCCTGCCCTGCTTGCGGGGCTCCCCTATGAATTGGAAAGGATGTGGGGAAATATTGGGTAATGGTGCCCCATCCCCAACAAATACACAGGGTAATTAAAATGACACAGATGCTGGTGTTGGACTTTGCAGTTTCTATGATCATTAAAGCCAGAGACTTAAAAAAAAAAAACTTAATTAAGGCTAATGACGGAGCTTTTCTTCTCCTGAATAGTTGGCGGGTTAAACCAATTAGACACATTCATCAAATTCTTTCCACCAAGTTTTTAGAGACATTAGGATATGTTCTCAATACTGCGCAGAAACTCGCCCGAATGGCTTAGCTGCAGGGCAGGAGGGAGGCTCCCCGACGCAGGTTAAGGAAAAGTGTTCCCTCCATCCCATCCCAGGAGACCTTTTGTGCCGGGGCCGGAGGGTTCAAGCATGGCTTTTTCTAGCGTAGCACTAGTCCTTTTCTCGCCCAACTTCTGTCCCAAAATGTCTCTTAAAATTCACGAAATTTCCGTTCTCAAAGTCCTTCCAAGTGGTCAAGATTCCTGGGTGCGGGAGTGTTTGGCAAAATCTAACTCTTCTTGGAGCAGAATAGAGCCTAGAAAAGGCCAGACTTAAGAACCCTGAGAATGGAAGTCGAATAACAGGAGAATCGTATTAATTCTCCTTTTGCACTTCCCCAGAATCTGCTGCGGAGGCCCGGAGAGGTGTTTCGAAGGGGGCCAGATTTGAGGGGCAGGGGGGAGGAGCCGCAGGGGGAAACGAGTCTGGAGGACCTCCCCACCCAACCCCAAGTACTGAGAGCCACAATAACCTGGCCGCACCAGGTAAGCCCGCCTCGGTGCCAGACGATCGTCCTGAGCAGATTTAAGACCCTTTCCTCAAGTTGGAACTTTGACCCAGCCTAGCCAGGAGAAGTTGAACTTCTAGGGAGTTTTCCCGTGGCCTGCGCTGTCTCGGCCTCCTCTGAATAGAAGTACCAGGTGTTGGCTCAGACCCGGTGCAGTCTGCTAATTTGATCAAGGACTTCCCTTCCATTACCACGGGAGTGATAGGTATCTCTCAAGCTTGAATTTGTGGGGAAGAAAGAGAGACGAGTCAATGCGCTAGGTTCCTACTTCTGGGGGCCACAGGCTTTTCAACAACTGGTGAAAGAGAGTGGAATGAGGCTTCAGAGCCGATCCTGGTATCTAATACGCACCATCTAACATGTGCCCATAGGTGTAATATTTTTATGTATATATATATATATTCGCATTATCTATAGATATTTCTATATCTATTGTATATTTACCTCGCCTAATACCACCTTACTTGATGTATATTAACGTATGCTTTCATTTTCGTTTTATACAAGAGTACATTAAATGACATATGTATGTATATTATGTGGTGTATGTTATATATTAGGATTTATATGTATATATGGTGATACATATTATAGTAGATGTGTATTGCCATTTGGGAACTATATTGTATATAAGAGATGATAATAAAATTGCATGTAGGGACCAACATTATCTAATAGGAAGCGGATTATAAATTGGGTGATATATACTAAACTGGAGACATATGCACATGTTTTTAGAGGGTGTATTTACAAGTTTGCACGATGCAGAGTGAAACCTTTTGAGCTCTAACCCTAGCTGGCCGAGACCAAAACAAGTACCTTCTTATTCATGCTACTCCTAACTTCCCACATCACCTCCACTACCTTGAAATAAATAAGAAAATCACAGAAATAGGTAGACAAGCAAAACACTCCAGCCTCCTCCCCACCGGGCCCCTTGGCCTCAAAGCTAGTTTCTTTGGGTTTTGAGTTTGGTTCAAATGTTCCCTCCGCATGGCGACTTTCGAGGACCAAATTCTGGGGTTCTGAGACCCCGGGACAAGGAGAGCTGGGCAAAAGGCGTGACTCAGCCCTAGTCCTGCCACCGGGAAACATGGTAGTTGACTCTGCGAGGAGTAACATTCAAGGTGAGAGCCAGCATTTAGACTGTTGGGCATATGAGCACAGTTCCTCGGTGGATTTTTCTTTCTTTCTTTCTTTTTTTTTAGAGCTAGCTGTTCTTGAATGTGAGTCTGTGACAGGTTGCAAGTGAAGAGGGGAGCAGGGGAGTGGAAAGTTTGCACAGCTTCGATTTGCAAGAGGAAAAACTTTTTGAACTCTCCACGCAGATGGTGCCAATCCGCCTGTAATCATTTTCCAGCTCCTCCGGAAGCTGCTCTCGAAGCGAAGCCCCAAAGTAAATAAACACCCTCTTCCCCGCTCAAAGTCATGCCTTTAAAGGGAACACCGTCGGTCTAATTACGCTTGAATTATGCAAGGAGCTCGGCGGAGGATGGAACTTTAGACAAATAATTGCGCCATTGTGTGCCGCCGGCGAGCCCGCGCGGCCGCCCTCCACTTTTCATCACTCCGCGCTCCGAAGGCGGCGGGGCTCGCAGCCACCTGAAAACCGCCGCCGGGGGCCGAGCCAGAGACTCCTGCCTAATTAACCTACTTTTCCACCCGGTGGATGTCAAGATTTCAGAAAAAGGGTTGGCGGAGGAAAAAGAGGGACACCGGGGTTTCTCCCCCCCCCCCCTTGGAGTCGAAGCAACTTTGCTTTGCCAAGTGTTGTGATTCCTTGAAAGCTTTTGCAATTCAGGCAAAAAGCTTGAGATGTCCAGGGAATTGCTTGGAAAAACTTCCTAGACTATTAGGGAAGCCTTGAGGAGACTGAACGTTTTGGGAAATGAAAGCTTTGTCTCTGTTTAAGTAGTGATCCAGTAAATCAGCGTGGTCAAACAAGTTGTCAAAAGTGGGGAATAAACGGAGAAAATGTGGAGACCCGCCCCCCAGTAATCTCTAGAGGGAGAGTTGATTTTCCAAATGAGAATGCATTTAAATTCACTTCAGATATAATTTCCTGAATGAGTAGCTAAAGTTAGGGATTTTAACACAGAGAGAGTGTCCTCTCACAAGTTTGGTGAGGGTCACTCTGCTGATCACCGAGCTACAATTCTTTGTGACGTTATACTTACACATCGATTCCCCGTCAAAAGCAGAGATCATCTCCATTTACTTTAATCTGGCTAGGACTGCAACTGTATTCTTAGGACAGGGAGTCACATATTTGGATCATGTGCTCAAAAAAAAAATCTGTCTGTAATTACCTTCAAACCTTATGAGTTCATATGGAAACTGTGCTGAAATAATTGAATAACACACTATTTGGCTTATTGAGTATCTTCTTAAATATTTCCTTACATTAGCAAAATTTACAATATACCAGCCGTCTATGAAGGTAATTTTCGAAGAAAGTATATAGGCTTTGAAAGTTACAGAAGAGGAGAGCTGAATGAGCATTAGAACAGAAAACTAAGCATCCTTGTGGACTGTTAGAAAGATTTTCTTTAAAAAAATATAGATGCGTTGCTATTCAATTAGTCGATCCCCTCCAGCTTTAAAAACTCCACAGGACTCTAGCTAAAGGCATACACAAACATTTTCCCAGAGGACTTATGTATGTTTTTTTATTCATGGAGGCCAAGACAACCAGTATTTTATAAGCAGAGAAAAGTAAAGAGTTGGGGGAACTAGTGGAGGTAAAATGTTTCTGAAGTGAGTTCCTGAGAAGCCAGTTCCTGAATAGTGTTCTTTCTTTAGGAAAGTTAGTTATCAGCACACCAATGTTTCAGTGAAAATAGTCAAGATGCCTTGAGTTAATGGGTTATGAATCCCACAATTAAGTATACTCTTCATTTTGCAGTGATCATTTTTCTATTTACATGCACACAGATAAACATCTTTATACACAGACATATAGACAAACAAAAACTACACCAAGAAAGATAAGTCATAAATACAAACACGAAAACAGAAATGCCAGGGGCCAGAATTAAAGAACATAGAATTAGAGAAGATGAGGGCTGTGTGCAATGTCAGCTGAGTCTGTGACTCTAGCAAGTGGTAATTTATGAAATCCCACCTGGCTGAATATGTAGGCGTCTTTGGGTAGCCCCTGACTAGGTGACTGGAAAGTGAGCACGAGGCCCTATAACATCTGCTTCCTCTAGAATAAGGGCTAAAATGGGGAAAATTGTTCTAATCTCATGTTAAATGAGCATTTAGCATTCTAGGAGACATGACAGGAGATGTTTATCTATTTTGAATCTATAAAGTAAAATATTTGCATTGATTGCCCCTTTCTCCCTCCCAAACTTCTCTGCATACATTTTTCTGTTTACCTCAAACTCCTTCAAATTTTATGAGCAGTCTCTGATAATCTACATAAACCTTGTACGCCACCCCTTAATCATCACTTTAAAATGAAAGTATATTCATCTTGAATGAATGACCTAATTCCTGGATTATGCAATGATTTAAAACTATTTCTATTGCTTTCAGTTAAATACCTCTGAATTGCTCCCTCTGCAAGTCTCCTTTAATATAAGCCTAAGTTTTAGTTATTTCTGAATATGTTTGTATCATGGTTCTTTGATTAAAAGATATTTTTATCCTCAGTGTTAATTGTGAGTGAAGTTTCCCTAGCACAATAAATATCTGTAGCCCCTGAAATTTCATGAAGTTCTGGTTCATGGCTAGTCAGAGACTCAGGCTATTTTTCTTATAATATTATTGTTATATATTCAAACAAGTGAGTAGACCATTAGTGCATTCATGTAGATGATTTTCTAACAAAAAATCCAAAAGAACTATATTTTCCTATTTCTTTAAAAAACACTTTGCTTGTAATGGCTTAATATGCCTTTTCTTTTAGCTCAGACATCCTCTCTCTCTTATGAAGGTTTCAAGGCAAAAATCATAGCACAACCATTGGAATGAAGGATGATAGGAAAAACAAAGTTCCCTTAATATGTGTGGGCTTTGATCTGTGTTTGGTCAGATTGTAAAAAATGCACATAATTGTGTAAGCTTATTGGTGGACTGAGGCAATACTTCAGGCGAGTAGTATCCTTGTATGCTTGGGGATGACAACGGGGAGTTAATTACAATTTCTTTCCCAAAGGAAAACTTTCTCTGTAATACTTGTTTTCAATACCACCAAACCTTGTATTGGAAATATGGGTGTGTTCACATTAATCAACTAAGGTGGAGGAATAAAAAGTTTGTATTATCATCTTACATCATGAAGTATAAATGTGAATTAAATTAAATAATTATTTAAATAGTCAATATGCTATTTTTTTTTTTTTGCGGTACGCGGGCCTCTCACTGTTGTGGCCTCTCCCATTGCGGAGCACAGGCTCCGGACGCGCACGCTCAGCGGCCATGGCTCACGGGCCCAGCCGCTCTGCGGCATGTGGGATCTTCCTGGACCAGGGCACGAACCCGTGTCCCACTGCATCGGCAGGCTGACTCTCAACCACTGCGCCACCAGGGAAGCCTTCAATATGCTTTTAAACATATTAGCTTTATATAGGTATCTGTATACACGCACATACACATATATACACACACATGCACAGATTAAAACAAGTTTATAAGAGTTTAAAATCTTTTTTATAGGTTGTCCATTTTTACAAAAGTAAAGATACCTATAATGAGGTAGTCTTTAAAAACTTGTTTTTTAGTCAAAGTAACAAATGAGAAAATTAACTCTTTGCCAAGGAGTAAGATTGATATAATATGCCACCTTCTCTAATGATCATTTGAGATTTCAATATTTTAGATAGCCTACAGTCTTATTAAATAAGCTTCTCTTGAAGAAGAGAAGGTAGGTATTGGTTGAGCCACACCTTCAATATGTTACTATTTATTAGAAAACATAATATTACATTGCAGCTGACTGGGGATCGGTTTTCTATGTGAGTGTTTTTGTAAATATGGAAAATATTTACTCACAATTAACTCTTTATAGCAACATCTTAACTATTTTCCTACCCCAGTCAACTCAGTAGATGTTTAAAACAACATGGTTTTTTGTATAACACAACTATGAAATAAAAGTAGAACCTACCAAAAGCAGTTTATTCATATTGGCTACAGTGATACTTAGCTCACACTGGACACATTATATTTTGGAGGTGGAGCTGATAGCCCAGAACATGTTGTGGCAGATTATACTGAAATGCTTGGCTCTCAAACCGAGGGTGTAGACAACCCAACTGCATTCTTGAGAGCAGGGAGCCTTTTACCAGCTGCCTGTTTGTTTTTCAGGTGGAGAGTTCACCATCTTTTTCAGTCATGATGAACCTGATGGGTTAAACCCCGTGTCTGGTCTCTGAAAGAGCACTTGGGCCCTTTTAGTTCTGAAAAAGCAAATATCCTTTAAATTTTCTATAGTACTGAGAGTTTAAAAATAAAACCCAGGGCTTCCCTGGTGGTGCAGTGGTTGAGAGTCCGCCTGCCGATGCAGGAGACACGGGTTCATGCCCCGGTCCGGGAAGATCGCACATGCTGCGGGGCGGCTGGGCCCGTGAGCCATGGCCGCTGAGCCTGCGCGTCCGGAGCCTGTGCTCCGCAGAGGGAGAGGCCGCAACAGTGAGAGGCCCGCGTACCGCAAAACAAAAACAAAAACAAAAACAAAAACAAAACAACAAAAAAAACACCCAAATATTTCATGTATGGAATTATTCTGATCAGCTCTGTATATATGTGTCTATATATAAATATCTATATGCATGTATATGCATAGATACATATATATGTCAAAAGGATGTTTTTACACTCTCAGAGAGAATCACAGAGGATTAGGCACTTTTGTTGTTTTACTTTTTTATATTGAAATGACCATTTAGAGAACTTTTATAAAATTTAAATAGCCTGAAAGAATTTGAAGAGAGCCATCTACATCTAGCAATATAGTAGGGGAAAGATAGGCATCAAAGCTGGTTGAAACAAAATACGAAACAAAATATGCGTCTAAATGATGACTTCCCATCATTTAGGCAACTTTGGGAATACAATGTGGTATAAGAGAGGCTTGTCCTTGATGGAGATCCAAATATCACTTACATTGGTCCTTTCTTTTACAGATGAAGAAAATGAGGGTCATGGAAATGCACTGATTCTAATCAACATAGCTAGTCCAGGACCAGATCTAGGTCTCCTGGTCTCCATCCAGCTTTTATTCATGGAAGAGGCACATTAATGATGACCGTAATCTCTTTGAAAGGCAAATCTGTGCCTCGGAACAAAATGCTTTGAGTGAAAACAGTGAAACTGAAGTCCTGAGTGTGGACGAAACTTCTTAAGGAAGGCAAGACTAAATTACTCACCAGAAACCTAGTCTATCCTGGAAACCTTGGAATAAGGATGCAGTAGGTATGATATGGGAGGATGCTATTTTTAGTGGACTCTTATATGAGAGAAAAAGAGGCCGTCGGATGGTCCTTGGCCCATTGAGGGCTGTGATTCCAAGGCTGAAATAAGTGACATGACATAGGCACATACACAAAAGGAGCTTTTAGGAGCCATAAGAGCGAGATTAGTGCCAGAATATGTGAGTAGGTAGGGATTGCACAAGGACACTATACACAGTAGAAAGTTAGCTCTCAGCACACGATTTAGCACAATTTCGCACAGAATAAATTATCCAAATACTATATGCTTAGTAGTACATAGCTTAAAATATATATACTTCATTATTATTTTATTTTTCTGTATGTTATTTAGGGAGCAAAATGCTCTTTAGTGGTCTAGAAAAACAATGTTGATTGCCTTGTATTTCATTTTAACTCTTTTTTTAAATTGAAGTGTAGTTGGTTTACAATGTTGTCATTTTAACTCACTTTGCAATGATCGACTGAATTAGTAAAACTTTGCCTGAAAAATAACATATCGTTCCTATTTCTACTCTTTAAACTGAAAACGTTAAGTGCCCCCAAATTAAATCATTTTCCCAGGGAACTTTTGGGAATATTTGACTTATTAATGGCTACACAAAAGTCTTTAAATATTACAAGATTTAGAATAACTCTGGGAAAAGATTTTATTATCTGAAATAAGTAAATGTTGATAATTTTCATGCTTTGGCAGTCTAGTGTTTTCATGAACTGACAACAAATATCTGGAATATATAGTTTGAGTTGGGAAAATACTGTTTCTTCTTCCCTACATTTGCCAGTATCTGTCTTATATAATCTAAATTTTTGCTGCACTCTGGGGGCTGGAAATTGGGGAAGATAGGAAATCAGTTTGGGGGAAAAATTGGGTCCCCCTGACCCAAGGTCCTATTAGCTTGAGAATTAGCCTGGCTTTCCTAATACCCAACCTAGAATGGGATATTTACATCAATACCTGTATTGTACATGATCTTTCAAGGATTGAGGATTTTACTTATCTTGCTTGGGTGCTCCTGGGTCACCAGCTTACTTCATCCTTCATTTTTTTTAAATGTGATTCTATTCCATGGCAAAAGATCTTTCTAATTGATGGTATATTAGTGCCACAATCTAGATGTTGTTGAAACCTCTTTTTCAAGGTATTCTTTTTGTTACTCAGAAAATATACCCCTCTTGCTGTTGGCATACTTTAATTGGAATTCTTTTTGCTTTTTGCTGAGCAATACAGAATTAAGTTGGGGTCATGTAATCAGTGGAAGATATCGGTCCCACAGGATACTGCCACAGAGAGGCAGTATTTGGAATTTTTCACTCAGCAGAAAGATTGACTTGATTTTATTTGGATGTAGGCACAAAGCATCAGAATACAGGAAGGGATTTTTTCATTCTGTCTCTGATGACCAGTGACCCCTTGCAGAGAGTGTTACATTTTGGATAATATTTAGAGAATGTGGATAGATCGTACAGTGAATTGGACTATAAGTTATTGAAAACACTGAAAACCCAGAGACTTTTATGCATGTGAAAAAGATGAACTAGTAAACACTTGACTATATCACAAATGAAGAAACATAATTAAAAGATTAAACATCATTCCTATAAAAGTATACAAAGAGTCATGAAAATTGAATAATAATAAAGCTGAACTTAATATTATTATTCTGCTTGATATTATTATCATTAATATATTTGATAACAGTAAGGGAAGCATCTAGTATCTTCTTTAGAGAAAACAAAACACGCTTTGTTTGTGAGAGCTTCAGAGGCAAGGTGGTGGTCAAGTGGGGGCATTTGCTTTGTCCCATGATTTCAGAGGGAATGTTGCTGAACCTCCTGTGTGCATTACTGCACTTGCTCCTGGAGTGAGTATGTGATAATGGTGACAATAGCTACATGAGTGACAGAACGACTCCAAAATAAGGCCATTTCATGAAAGGCATAGTCATTCCTTACAAGTGTATTGAGGATTGAATTATTTTTTAATCATCTGTTGTAGGTTTGATACAAACTCCATATGACTGGAGCTTCACGTGGAATGAAATAGACAGTTGAAAGCATAATGAACTCACACAATCAGATTAGACGATTTGCTGAGTACTAAGCTAGCCCTTTTTTGCTCGAGAGCAGCTCCTTGGGTCTGGAATATCTTTTTAATTTATAGCACAAACCAAGCTTTAACTCCCAACTTTATTATTTTTGAAATATTTATTTATTTATTTTTGGCTGCATCGGGTCTTCATTGAGGCTTGCGGGCTTCTCTCTACTTGTGCTATGCAGGCTCAAGGGCGCGTGGGCTCTGTAGTTGTGGCGCACAGGCTTAGTTGCCCCGTGACATGTGGGCTCTTAGTTACCTGACCAGGGATCGAACCAATGACCCCTGCATTGGAAGCCTGATTCTCAACCACCAGACCACCAGGGAAGTCCCTATCTCCCAACTTTAAATATAAGTCCTTCCATGAAGTTTCTGAGTTTGGTCTAATATTTCTTCTTTCATTATACTCTCTGCCTTGACAATTTCTTTCTGTAGCTTCTAAAATTACATGTGGATAACTCCTAAGTGTCTCTTTACAGCCTCAGCCTCCATCCTGACTTCCTAAGACCCATTTCCAGTTTCCCAGCAGAGATGTATATTTCTTAATACATGACTTGTCAAACTGGACAGGTCCAAAATGGACCTGAAGATCTTCTCCGTCTCTTCTCTTCCCCCCCACCCCCAAAGTATATTTCATAATTTTGTTTAATAGGATCAATAACTTTCAGTCCTTCAAGTTTACAACGAAGGAGTTTTCTTTTCACTTCTTCCCCTTAGGCCCACGTCCAATTTGTCATTAAGTCCTCCAATTCCAGATGGTCCCATATTTTTACTCCTTTTAATCCTTTGTTTCTTGTCACCTGAATAATTTTAGTGTGTCTCTCTACTTAACTTTCCACCTTCCAGTTCATCTTTGATATGGAGGCAGATTATCTAAAGAGCTGTCATCCTTTCAGGATCAACCAGATGTTGGGCAGTTCACATAAAATATTCCATTCATTCTCACATGTACCTCATTCAAGAGATGTCATCATCATTTATAAAGAAAATGGGGGCTCCGTGACTTGAAGAAACTTTCCTCACGGCATCCAAGAGAGTGATCATATAATTTCTCATTCAGAGACACTTTTGGGCACAAAAGGGGGTAATGTGAATAATTAAGCCCAGACAACTGGTGTAAAAAGGAATTTCCTCAGACAAACCAGGACACAAGTCCACTCAGTGTGTATTTGATTCAACCAGGATCCCACCCTCTGTCTGTCTGGAGAGATGCTGTAGCTGTCTTGTGACCATGAGGGGAGGAGTTGACTAGCTGAGGATGATACGAAGGCAAGAAAGAAGTTGGTCCTTCGATGACCATCCTGATCCATCTATCTCCCATTTTCATGTTAAGTAGATAATAAATACCCTTATTAAGTCATTTTATTTGGGATTCCGTTACTTAAGGCTGAATATACTTTGATACCAGGAAAGACAGTAAATTATATAATCAATGGCAATAATGTGTGATGTCTGCTAGAATAAGAGAGTACAGGACACTTTGAGAGATCACTTAGGACCATCAGATCTAATCCTGTGCTTGTGTGTATGTGTGTGGTGGAGAGATGGTGGAGGGGAGATATTTCCTGGGGGAAATAACAGAAAATAGAAACTTGGGCATTGGATTAATTTCTGTTTACCTACATTATTGTATTTGGGAAATAGTATGTTTTTCCTCCTGAGAGATTTTGTCCTCAGTAATTTACAAATGCAATGCTTTGCAATTTTGATAGGCAAGTAATATTATACTGAGTTGCCAAGGTCACAGTGATGCAGGGATTTAACTTACAAACTCACCTGGAAGTTGGTTTTTATTTGATTTTTGTTCTCACTTTTAATAATTTGACTCCATTTTCTTCCAAGCTTGATGATGTGAGGTGTTATAACACTAATTAGTTTTTTTGCTTCTGTTTTTCTTTTAAAATCTCCAGCTCTCTTTGGGTAATTTTTGTTATTGCTGAGCTAGAGTTAAAGAAAAAAGGAAGACCTCTAAATTCGTGAGTGATTTGTTAAAAAGATGAAATGTATTGAGCGATTCAGAATTATACAAACAATGCCAATTGTAGGAAGACCACCTGTTCCATGATAGTCAGTCCTCAGAGATTTTAAACACACTTTCTCCCCAGCCTTAATTGCCTCAGGATGAGGCAATCCTGTGTCTGTTCAGAACCATTAATAACCTACTTCACCTGATTGCAGCAAGTGTTTTTTTTTCTTCAGATTTCTCAAATGGTAAGTGTAAGGACTTTCGGCTCTGATAAACAACAAAATTGACCAAATTTAGCAGTAGGTCTCAGTAAAAGGCAATTTTTTTCTTTCATCTTCTATCTAATTGGACAACTAATGGTTTTTAAAAATTTAAAGCTGGATGATTTCTCCAGCACACTTGCTAGGTTTTGATTAGATCAAGTGTGGTCTACTGCTTTGTTTCTGGGAATTGTTCTCTGGGTGTTTTTCCTCCCGTGTTTGCGTGATTCCATACAGGTTGACAGATTGCCGTCTCTTTGTCTGATGAAGATGGTGTCTTGCTCATGTATTCCATTTCTTTGATTATTTCTAGTATTTACCATTTGATTTTTGTGACTTTCAGCAAGTCACTTAACTTCTCTGTGCTTCAGATTTTTTATTATTTGTGAAATGATGAGGAGGAAGCTAATGAGACAATGGGATATATTTTCTGAGTGAATTGCTTTACAAAATCGTCAGGTCTACAAAGTATGTGGAATTAGCACATATAGACCAACCTTACTTTGCTTTCTAACCATTTCTAGAGGGTGGAGGGCTCACTACTGTGGCTCTCGCAGGCCCAACATTTTATGCAGGTGATGTTCATTTTAGAATGATTTTAAGAACAACTTTAAAGGGGAAAAGCAAGTACAGAATAACAACCTAAAGTGACTTTTGTATGGGAAAAACAATGTGCTTTGTGATGATGGTGTGGGAGCGGGGGAATGAGATTTGTGAGCTGATAGAATGCACAGAAGTCCAGGGGCGTTTCTTGCATAGTACCTTGTTTTAGAGACACACAGCTATGGGTTCCTCTACCGCTGTGTACTTGGAGACTTAAGAACCGGGCCTCTGGTATCCTTTGAAGAGGGCAGGGTTCAATAAATATTTAATTTAAACCATAGAATCATAAAGATCTGGTCTTCATAAATGCAAAGGAAGTGACACAAATCCATGCATTAAGTATCAAAATGGGGACTTCCCTGGTGGCGCAGTAAATGTGACTCCGTGCTCCCAATGCAGGGGGCCTGGGTTCAATCCCTGGTCAGGGAACTAGGTCCCACATGCATGCTGCAACTAAGAGTTCGCATGCCACAACTAAGGAGTCCTGGAACCTCAACTAAGACCCTGTGGGGGAAAAAAAAAGAAGTGTCAAAATGAAAGCAAAAACACAGTTAGAATGCTTGGTCAAGTTCCAGTTAAAAGGTTAGTGTAGAAAAGTGGCAATGTGTTAAGAAAGAATAAGGTATCCCATAGGACGTGACAGTTCAGGAGAAAAGCAGAATTCAGATGTTGCAAAAAAGAATCTTAAGTGGTTTGCAAGAGACTCCAAAGCTAATACTCAAAGTCCAATTTAAAGATATATTCAAGACAGGAAAATTACTGGAAAATCATTTAGATTCTTTATTTCAAGAGCAAAACTGTATAGGAAAAGGTCAGAGTTATCTAATTCAATATGATCTTTCACGGTTTGCAAGACTCATTGTAATCTTTCTGCTCTAACACTTGCTGACTTGTGACCATGTGCAAGTTATAAGCCCCCTTTTGTGCCCCAGCTTTTCTGAAAAGTAAAATAAGGAAAAGAATAGTACTTGTCTCCAAAAGGCTTTGTAAGGATAAGGTGAGATTACACCTGAAACGCACTTTAAAAGGAGTATAATAGTAAGCACTCATGTAAGGTGAGCTGCTGTTATTATTATAATCACTACTGCCATTAGTATCACCATCATGGAGGCTGTTCTGAAAGTATGAACTTTGAGAACAGATTGCCAGACTTTAAATTTTGGCTTCATGACTTGCTACCTGTGGGTCTTTGGTCAAGTTACTTACATCTCCAGATTTCTGTTTCCTCATCTGTAGAATGGGAAGAATAGTGCTTCCTTTATAGAGTTATGGCAAACCCTCACGTATATAAAGGGTTGACAACTGCGCTTGGCTCACAGAACATTGCCATTGTGATGATTACTGTTTTTCTGACCTCGGCTTACCCCAGTCTACTCTTCAGCCACACTGACTGGTGGTGTTTCCCTCGCGTCAAGCACTTACACTTCAGTACCTTGCCCTTCAGATTTCTTCTTCAGCCAGGACTTCCGGATCACCCTGTCTGTTTTGCTCCCCATGCTCAGGTATTTTCCAGGTCAGTTCCTGTCTCAATTTTGCCCTAGAATTTTCTAACTGACATTATCTTTGTGTATGTCTTGCTTACCTGTTTATTGTCTGACTCCCCTGACTCTTACGAAATAGAAGCTATAAGCCTTGTTTGTTTGCTACTGTGTCCCAGGGCCCAGGGCTAAGAGTAAACATTTAAAAATAGTTGTCAAATGAATGGGTACAATTGTGATAGCATCTAAAGTGGTCTGGAGATCAGTAATGAGCACTTTCTGTCCTTAAAGACGGTCTAGAATAGGGGTAATCAAATGTAATCCGTGTGAGTGACTCGATAATGTTGGGTCCACTGCTGGTGACTATATAGTCTGTCGAAACAAAGATACTTTGAGAATCAAAGTGGTTCTTGTTAATAATCATGTGAAGACAGCAAGCAGAAACCGGAATCTTTCAGGATAAACCTTATTCGTGAACTAGCCGCATTAGAATTACAGGTAGAGATGGACGCATAAAATGCAGATACCTGGCCTGGGCCTCATCCCGGCTCCACAGCGTTGGGATATTTGGTAAAGGAGCCCTGCCACCTATTTTTTAGGAAGTGCTCTGAATGATTCTGAAATCTGCCAAACATGCCAGAGGTTGAAACCCGCTGGGGAGGAGGATTAGAACATCCTCCTGGGGGGTGGGGGTGGGGCTTTATCCTCAACCCAGGAGGCTTCCCTAAAGGTGTTAAATACTTATTAACACTGTTGTGTGGGAGCTGCAGTGGCGAGATTGCTGTGTGGGAGCCCAGCGCTCATTAGCACTTGTATAGGAACCTCTGCCCGTTCTTGAGAGTTAATTTCTTGGCAAACAATGAGAGTCTTCCTGAAGCACTTCTGCAGAGTGAGGACAAATTTGGGGTAATGTAGTGCAAATTGTAGGAAGTGAGTACATTAGCACGAAACAGATTTAATAAGTCTGGAGAAGAGATTTAGTATGTCTGGCAAATGATGCAAATTTTGAGAAAAAAGGGTGAATTATGGTAACATAAATAAAGGCTAATCACTTATAGTTGAACCTCTTCTTTTTTAAAAAAATAATGCTTTTGAGAGAATGTATTGGAGTTTGTAGATCAGACTAACACCTTTATAATATGAAATGTTTTGTGGGTTTTTGCCACAAGTATCTTTGTGTTGGTGGCATGGGCAGTATTTTCTGATTACAGGTAATGGTAAAGTAAACAAAGCATTTACTACCCTTTGACTTTTTTTTTTAAATTTTTATTTATTTTTTTTTTATACAGCAGGTTCTTATCCCTTTGACTTTTTAATCTCTCACTTCTGTCAAGAATTCTCCTTCTTGTCCATTTCATCTCCCCACAGTGGGGTGAGCCACTAATTGCCCTTTTGGGTTTTTCTCATGCCATCACTCATCTTACCTCTTTTCCATTCTTTTCTAACCTCTTCAAATTCATTTCTCTTTTGAGCATCCCTGATGCAGAGAAGGTATGAATTTATACCTCCATCAACTTAAAGTCTTACAGACAGACATGTAGGCTTGGTTTTTAACAGTCTCAACAGCAAGTCTTCATTTAAACTCCAATCTCTGTTAAATAGCTCATTGATGCTTTAAACAAAAATCATTGTATCATAGAGATGTTATTTTGTATAGAAACATATATAAGAGATATAGAGATGTCCTTTACATTCCTAGGTTTACTGTCATTTCCCATGAAGTAAAAAGAAATAGATGGAGAAAGTGTTCTTCTGAGGTCTTCATTTAAAATAATATAAAAAATAAGAATTCATCCGTAGACATGTTAAAACAAAGTCTGAAAGTGTACCTTCCTCTCATCGATTGCTTTCAGTTTGTACATTTTATTTCTCACTATGTAAACCTAACAATGGGATTTGGGAACCACTTCAAAGATCAGAATTTTAAAGATAGAGGTAAGAGGTTGTTGTCGTGACTATTTCCAATGCCAGGAATGAGAATGCTGTGGATGGAGGTCATGGAAATGGTTTACATAATTATTTATATGTTAGGCTAATAATAATTAATAATAGTAATAGTAATAAAATTGGAAATTGGGTGTTTGTGACTTTAATGGTTTTGGCTTGTGGTCAACCTTTCACCAGTAAGCTGACTACCTTGGGTAGCAATTGGCAACTTCTTTCCAGGTTTTTCTGTTGATGCAATTTCAAACAGCAGGGGGTGACTTCTCTATATTCAGAACACCTAACAGTCCCTGTTCAAAACATATTCCTGCCTCCTTAAGCTTGCTTAGATAGACTGTTTCTCTGAAATCTCCTCTAGAGACATGGAGCTATCTTAATCATTCCTAACATTAGCTTAGTATTTAAAATATTATTTATTACAGTACCTAACTAGCCGTGTTTCAGGGTCTCCACCACCCCAATAAATAAGCATCAAGATACAAAGACAATCCATTATTATGGCATTTATCAAAAACAAACAAAGTGGAAAATAAACTTCTGTTTCTCAGTGAAACATTAGCTTCCTCATGGTGGGCAAGTCTGCTCTGGGCATCAGTACCTGCAATCTAATAATATCTACAGTTTCTAGAGCCAAGCTCATGTTGAGATGTTGGTTCCATCTGAGAGAAGTTGCTTTTAATTCATAACATGGGTCTGTCACCCTCTCTCCTCACCACCTTTCAATTTACTCCAGTCAACTGTGATGGTCTTTAGGTTTTAGTTTTGGGACTGTGGTCTGGGTATGTTAAAAGTGTAACTTTTGCCCTCATTCAAAGAGCACACCTGCGGCTGCTGTAGGCCCCTGGAGCAGAAAAACACACGTTTAGTAAAACCAGATTGAGCATCATCTTTTCTGGTAATCCTTGTGGCTGTAATTGAAGACATTTCTTTGCATAGGTTTTCCTCTTGGATACAACCTGAAGTTTAATTTTTAGTATGACATTAAAATTATATAACAACTAATAATTTTTCATTTATGGTATAAGTTCCAATGAACTTTTCAACAAGAAAGAGTGTTTACCTTTAAGATTTTGTCCTGGTTTCAGGCTTGATAATTATACATCACCTTGTACAAAATTTCTCTCTTATTCTGATTATAATTTCTCCCTTCAACCATTTTCCCTTCTAAAAATGGGCAGAAATCACTTAAAAGTTTTATAGTTTGAATTTCAAAGCCATGTAAAAATACCATCTAATATTTTTGTAGTTAAGCATACAAAAAGAGTATTATATTTGCTTGATACATGTATTGATGATTTTGTTTTTCAAATGGTATACCTTGACTGGTTTAATTCATAAAATATTTTTCATGTTTTTTCTGACCTATCAGTTTCTGTATTTCCACTGATTTGCCCTAGTCAATCAAAAAGAAATTCAGAGTCATGCATTATAGTCATCAAATTATTCAAACTTTCCTAAAATAGTTTAAAAGCAATTTAGAAAATAATGGGATATATGTTGTTTACTCTGGTTAGAGTGCTAGAAATAATGAGAGATTCAGAAAATAATATCAACACATTAGATATTCAAGAGAAAGGAGATGTAATGCTAGGAAAAATATAATGCAAAAAGCAACCACCACAAAGATGTAGAGGATAATGAAGACCAATTTAGACAAAGAACATTAGCTATAATGTTTATTGTGGCAAAAACAACATGACAAAACTATGACTTTTGGCCCTTTGTTGGAAAAAAGTTAGTGGCAACTAAAATATTGGGAACATATGTCATTGAAAGAAATAAAAATTCCTTCATGAAAATTGGAAAAATGAGTACAGGGCTACAGGCATCAACTAAAACGAGATAATGAGGACTACATGGGAGTGGAATGCAAATATAATGAATTTTAAAGAGATGATGCTTTTTATTTGTATTAATTTCTATCAGTTAGCTTTTTCTAAAATAGAAGGCTTTCTCTAACAGAAGAGAGACTTTATATTGTAATATCTTATGCTATAATTGGATAGGATTCAAATAGACTTTTAAATTAGCTAACTTCTGTTCAGGGCATACGCTAAATACTCCGGTATGAACCTTTGAACTGGTAAGAAAAGCTAAACTCCTTTTCCTATATATTTTTAGAGCTTTTAAAAAATAAAAATGATAAAACAAAAGGTAGGTTAAAATGGTTTCAGAGGAGGAGAGAGAGAAAGACACACATATTTTCCTCGAATGGACCACATAGCATCACACAATTTTAGAATTTATGATGAAAAACTACATTTTGATTGACACAGGTGAGCAGGGAGGGAGGTTGTTAGGCAGATGTGAACCACACCAAGAGGAGAGAGATGCTTAGGGGTGAGAAAAACAAAAAGGGCCCAACAAAGAGGAACTGAGGAAGAAAAAAAGACAGGATGAAGATGGGAAAAGGAAAATGCTCAAAAGAATTTAAGCTCACGGACTTCCCTGGTGGCACAGTGGTTAAGAATCCACCTGCTAACACAGGGGACACAGGTTCAAGCTCTGGTCCGCGAAGATCCCACATGCCGCGGAGCAACTAAGCCCGTGTGCCACAACTACTGAGCCTGCACTCTACAGCCTTCGAGCCATAGCTACTGAAGCCTGTGTAACACAACTACTGAAGCCTGTGTATGTAGAGCCCGTGCTCCGCAACAAGAGAAGCCATCGTGATGAGAAGCCTGCGCACCGCAATGAAGAGTAGACCCACTCGCCACAACTAGAGAAAGCCTGCACGCAGCAATGAAGACCCAACTCAGCCAAAAATAAAATAAATAAATTTATTTTAAAAAAAGAATTTAAGCTCAAACAAACAAAAACATCCCCCTATCTCAATATTACATAAACTGTTTACTTAATTGGCATCAATTAAGTAAATTGAGACTGATCGTATTATGTCTATATCTTCTGGCACATACCAGATAGTCTGATACTTGGCGGAGAGTAAACTGAAAGAACGAACTTGGTGATTTATCTTGCAGCAAGCCATGAAGCACTAAGGGTCTTGGCACTATTTGGTCCCTTTCACCCTTCCCCATCAGCCTGTAGCTGAGTCATGTTATCTCTGCACATCTGTCCAGTGTCCAGTGTCTTGTTAGGATGCAGCTGTATTTAGCTATCAGAACATGACAAACTCCTATTAAGGTTCTTAAACTTGTAATTAGAACTGGATTGTCTAGAGAACATTCTAAGGGCTCTGTGGAAAAACTCTTAACTCCATTTACTAAATATGAAATCAAACATGCCAATTAATTATAGACTGTGTCAGGGCAACCCTTTCTCTGACCACATTTCCTGTTCTTGTCTGGGGAGGGTGGTGAATGTTTTCTGATGATGGCTGTGTCGCTCTCTTCTGCTCTCTCCATCAGCTGTTTTCATATCCCTTCGGTTTCTTTGGTCCCCATCTGCCTGTGTATGGTGTCTGAGGCTGGCTTTTGTAGCCTTGTACTCCTTTAGATGAATGTTCAGTGAGTGAGACTTTGTTACTCTCAGTACAAATCTTTGCGAGTTCGTTTGCCTCTCCTCTCCTTGGTTGGCGAATGGGTTCGCTCCCCTTAGAGAATTTCTCTCCTGCTGTTGTCCCTCTGGGCATTTCCTGCTCTGCTGTTGTCCATGCTGCTCCAGCTTCTCCTGCCACCCCCTCACCTTGGGTTTCACACTGAGTTGGGCCAATCTTTCAGTGCTCATCTCTGCTTGGTGACCCCTGGTATGTACCCTCTCTTCACTTAGCATTTCCCCATAATTGGAGAAGTGAGGCTCTTACATCATGGAGGTGGGGTGTTCCAAGCTCTATGATCATTTCTCTTTAAGAAGACGGGAAAAGGAAAATGCTCAGGCCATCTGACTGACTAGGAGGTTTGTTGCCCCTCACTCTGATTCGCTGGCCACCTCTTTCTGACTTCCCCCTTTCTTTCATGGCAAGGTCTATCTCCCTTCCTTTGGAGGTTGAGATTAGAAAGTTATGTCTGTTTTTCTGACCCAGGAAGACAAATAAGTACTGTTTCAATGGTGCTTTTGTTTACTGAGCGTATGACCCAGGGTAAGGTACTTAACCTCTCTGTGTTTCAGACGTATGGGTGTATTTGTAATATACAAGTAATGATTCTGTAATATACGGGCAATGATTCCATCTATGGCACAAAGTTGAAATGAATCATATAAGGAGGAGTGAGGATGAGATGAGTGTCTTATGCTCTTAGCAAAGTACTTGGCACACAGCAAGTGTCATGGAAGGTTTGCTAATCATATGATTCTCCCAGGAGCAGATTTATGAGTGCAATGGGCATCTGCTTGTTGGTTGTAGGGCTAGAGGAAGACATTTTAATCACTTCAATGATCATAACATGTATATTATATCCTGAAGTAATAAACTTAATATAGTTTCACAGCACCATATTTTATTGTGACATCGTTGAGTTGTGAGATTCATTTTATTTCCCCCTGAAATAATGATTGAATTTATGTGGCTTGAATGTACGCTTCACCCAGAACTGTAAAATCCATCTTTTTTGGAGGGAGGGGTGAACCACCATGATTATTATACTTGCATGGTGAACATTTCACAAAATAGCCTGCATAAGATTTAGGGTTCTTAACAGATATTTCCAGTTTCAAAAGTATATCTCTTCAGAAGGGAAGTACCACTCACAGTAGAATTGTAATCCTATGATTAACAAGTGAATAGCTTTTCCTCCAATTTATATACTCAGATGATAAATATGAGAGAGAAATAGAAATGTTGAAAGGCATTAATCAAGATTTTTGGTACTCCGTGAATGAGACTTCAGTTTTAAAATTTGAAATATTTTGAAGAGAAGTGACAAAGGGGTTTTGAGTTTTGCACAAAGGATAGATTTTGAAATTTATGAAAAGATGAACAGATTTCTTCCTAACTACCCAAATTGTGGGTGGTAGGGATGGTGGGAGAGAAAGTGAAAGCCATACATGATTTGCTTTTTGTAAACACATGTCTTCAGAGAACAATAATAAATTTTATTGTCAGATTATGAAACTGCTAGAGTCCTCTGACGTATTACTTTATGGAGTACATACGTTTATCTGTTTTTTAAAGGTTAGCATTCTCATATATATTTGTAACCTATTAGAGAAGAAAAAGCTGTTTTGTTGGTTGTGATTGACATGTAACATTTTGAGCTGTAAATGGTGGTTATAGTTCTATATGTTAACGATATGCTTTAAGGTTTTGTGTATTTCCTTTTAGATATTTAAAAGCTCTAAGATATTTTAAATGTTAAAGGAATATTAGATACATGCTCAATATACATTTTTCTTCAAAATAACACATTTAGAATTAAAAATGCCTGTTTTTTAAAAAAATTAATTTATTTATTTTGGCTGCGTTGGGTCTTTGTTGCTGTGCATGGGCTTTCTCTGGTTGTGGTGAGCGGGGGCTACTCTTTGTTGTGGTGCGCTGGCTTCTCGTTGCGGTGGCTTCTCTTGTTGTGGAGCACGGGCTCTAGGTGCACGGGCTTCAGTAGTTGCAGCACATGGGCTCAGTAGTTGTGGTGCACGGACTTAGTTGCCCCACGGCATGTGGGATCTTCCCGGACCAGGGCTTGAACCCGTGTCCCCTGTGTTGGCAGGCAGATTCTTAACCACTGCTCCACCAGGGAAGCCCTGCCTGGTTTGTTCATCTTTAGATAAATGTTTTAGAAGAAATACTAAATTATAGGTAATTTTTTAAGGCTTCACAGGATCAAAATGTCTTTATAACATGCAATTAAACCTATGAGAAGGCTGAGGTTGTTTCTACGTGGTAATGTCAGTATTATTTTCAGACACCAGGAGACATTGTTTTAGTAATTCTTCTCTTTCTTCCTTCCTTACTTCTTACCATCCATTTCTTCCTTCTTTTTTTATTTTTTTTGGAAATGATGGCAATAATATGTTGTACTTTTGAAACTGTTGCATACTTTCAGCCTTTAAAATTTTTAAAATAATACAGCTCGCATAAGTCTGTGTACCATATAGACACTTAAGAAATAGTTGTATGACTAGTAACACAACCAGTCTGGTAATAGAGTGAAACTTTTCGGATTTTTGTTATGGAAAAAAAAGCTGCTAGTGAAATGTAAATCTATAAAGGTTTGTAAGTCTCCCAAATAAATATCTCTCTATTGGGATACATTATTGTAGGCTAAAGTTTTCAGGAATAAATTTTTCAGTTTTAGGGGACATGATTTCATCTTGATAATAAAGAGCATTTTGTAGTTTTATCATATTTCAAATATTATGGGATATAAAGGCAATTCTACATGACACAGTTTAAAATTGAACCTATTTTAGACTTTCTTAGTAATAAAGCAATTTCTACAATATGAGACCAATAAAGTATTTTGGTTGGAAACAGCAAATGAATTAGAGGACTAATTACCAATTAATTATATTATTTGGTTACTACCTAAATAATATAGATACAATTGTCCAGTGTATGATTATAGTTATATTTTTACTGGATAAAATCAAAATGGATGCAGGTAGTTTAAAAGTGTCCATCTAATACAATTAGAAAATTGTCTTCCAGCGCTACTGAGAGGCATTATTTCTTGCCTTTTCTTTTTATGAACAACATAGGAAAAGTCCAGGTATGCGATGTCATGTAATTTGAACTGCAGAGAAAAATAAACTGTTAATATGTCTAAAGATATGGAGAAGGATAGATGGCCTTTATTCTGCAGTTAATATTTCCAGAATTTGATATTAGGAACATTTGACATTGGAGAACAGTGGAAATAATCTTTTAGCCAAAGGTAAAGCTCTATTTATAATGGAAAGTGGAGAACCAAAGATTCAGTAAATAAGAAAACGTTTCCATCTTTTAAATATTTCCAAAAATTATTGAGTATATTGTAGTTAAATATAACACATTTACTTCTAAATCTGCCATATTTATCTGAAAAGATTAGGACCTTATGTATTATATTATTAAAAATATTATTATAAGGAAAGTGTACTGTCCAATGTGAAATTTACACAGTAAATCTATCTTCCACTCTAAGTTTGGATATTTATAACATTGGGTCAATTAAAATTAAATTCACACACGTATTTTCTACATATCAAAACAAAATACATTTTCCACTTTCTTGGTTGTAAGTATGTGTTCTAGAGATGAGCAACATCAATTATCTTGGTTGGGTGTAGAAATTGTTTGCTATTAAACTGTGCTTCAGTTTGCGAATGAAAACGTGTGCCACAGGACATCAAAGGGTGGCTGGCTGTCACTAAGACATCAAAGGGCAGCCTCCCTGAAGACTTTAAGTTTTATGGCAGGTGCCTCATAGAGATGTCAGGTCATCTTGGGAAACCAGAAGAAGACTCCATCTAAACTCAGTTGTCTCTGGTTCCTTTTATCTGTTTGGGAAGGTTTGGCATCCTGGGTTAGAAAGAGTTTTGCAGTGATTTGAATACTGGACATCAAGCCTCTCTGATTTCAGCTGCTCTCAGCATGAAGGCTGCAGTCATGGGCTCTCCTGATGGACACATCTGGGGAAAAGAAAAATGATCCTAGTGATAATGTCATCAAGCGTCTATGAGGCATGGAGGGATAAGCCTCTTTTTTAGTCCCTCTCAGGACACAAACACATGGGCATTTTGGTTATACTTGGACAATTCAGAATAACTTTGGAGATGGACTATTTCCAAATTCTAACACAGTGCTCTCATCTGCTTATCAGTGGGGCTGAGACATTTTCTACAGTAGAACAGAATAATGGGATTTCTAGTTAAACAAAGTAACACAATAAATCCAGTTTTTTTCTGGTTAAGCCAACTCATATAATTATACCCTTAATGAGGTATTACAAAAACCTATATGGAGAATGATATCTTTATAATCGAATTAGGGGACGATGGTTAATTTTTAGCTGATTAGAGAAATGAATGTATTGCACATGAAAACAAATACTTACGGTCTTAGATTACTTAGATGTTTTTGTTTTCCAGCCACATCTGTACCATCTCAGGATGCATTCATTTAATTTTACTTAACAAATGTATCCTCTATATTGTCATAAGCCTAAAACATATCTTGGCTAGTTGTTTCTACTTTATTAGGACCAAACAAAATTTGCACAAGAACTATCAAATTATCATGAGCTCTGAAGGCTTATTTATTTATTTTTGTCTAAAAGATTAATATATTTAAAGAATACAGTTAAAACCATTTTGTACTGCTTTGATCATTCACTTACATGTCATTAAGTAGTCTAAGCATTTTATTGTGAAGGGGCTCTGTTTACAAATTAGGCCAAAGAACACGTTTCACACTGACGATCAGCATATATATTGTGTTTTATTTCAGATGCACAAGACACAACCTTAATATTAGAGCCAGATGATTAAAAGAACATTACCTGAGCCATGAGAGTCACTGAATGAGCTATGCTAAATTGGTTGTTTTCTGTTTTGTGATTAATTGTACTTCTAAACCATATTTTAGTGTGCTTTGTTTTTCTGTCCCCAGTCATCCCATATTATTAAAGAGAAATTCTGCATATCTCTCCTGGAGTCCAATTAAGGATTTGCATCATGACTAGATTTTTCACTTTAATTACTGTATATAAAGTAGGTTTTGACTTATTTCCATATTTATCAAACTATGCAGAAGAAGCAAAATTCATCAAATAAACAGATATCTGTGGCTATAATTGCAGCCTGCATGGAGCATGTAGGAAGAAAATATGAGGGTCCAAATTTCATTATGTAGAACATAATAAACATCTGAATAATTAAACTGTGTGTAAGTCATAGGCTTGGCAGTAGTAAGAATAGGAGAGACACTTTCATTTGATCCAAAAAAACATTTAAAATACATTTCAAAAAATACGTGCTCAACATTAGACAAACAGCAAGTTGATAAAACTTGCATCTCTTGTCAGGTGAGAAATATCACATTGGATAATGTGCATTCAAAAATTGTTTTTTTTATTAGTTATAATATATGATGAGCTTTCCAGGTTCATGGATTTCCAAAAGTCCTTTTTAAAAATCAAATAAGAGATTAAAACCAAAAGGAAGTTAATATTAGCAAATTATGTTGATGAGTTTTCTTTGTACTTATACTGTAAGTAATTAACATTGGGGAAGTGACCCATCAATTTCTGGAACTAAGAAAACACTCCTGCCTTCTAAATATATATAATTTGAAGCTCCAGATAATATTCTACTTACAAAAGTTTAACCACACTTCTTCTTATGTGTGCTTAATTGTGTATTAAAGAATTTGTAGCTAAATAAATATAGGGAGCGTTATTTTTATTATATTACAAATTTAATGATGGTAAGTGTGTTAATATTATGACCAGGACCAGAGGTGGAAAACCCAGGACTTTTCATTTTAAGCATGATTCTTTAACTTTTAATACATTCAGAAAAAGGATTTCATGTGATTTTTCCTTTGGTTATTTAATTGCAAAACTTAAATTGTCTCTAGTGTCACAAATGAATTGTGTTTATTAATTTCAAAACTTTCAAAAGGACATTTTTTAATTTAAATTTTTGCCACAGTTAAGCTCCTGACAAGCAAAGTTTAATTCTAGTTATTGTAAGGTTGCTAAGGGCTTTGAATTAATTTATCTAGTAAGCCCTGCTGTGAATGTAGTTGGTTACTTTTGAATTAGATATTAAGGACAGATAAAGTGATGAACTGCTTGGCTTCTGCTACGTGAAGGTTCATCATGTTTTGATTTCCAACGGCTCCCAGAAGTGAGGATGTCTAGAAAACAGGATCTGCTTAATGTTGTCGGAAATCATTTCTCTCTCACAAGTGATATAGAAATTTTCTTTTCACTTTTAAATATGTTGCAAAAATGTGAGAATGTGGCCTTTTAGAGGTAACTACAGCTAATCATATCAAGGCTACTATATTACAGCCCACCTACATAACTTGAGTATGTCTCAATGTGCAATGCATGTGGACAGTGAATGTACAAAATTGGTTAAAGAAGTGCAGCGTGTACTTTTTTATTTTGGGATGAGGTGAGAAAATAGGTTTGAATCGACTCAAATAGTTACTCTACATCTCTTGGTACTAAGAATTCTGATAACTGTATGAATAGTTTTCTTGATCCATTTTAATGTTTCAGCTGGCTTTTCTGGGCAGGCTCGCTATTCCTTTCTTACTGTTGAACAATAACAACATAAAATCACAAGGGATTGGATGTGAACACATTAGAAGTGATTAACAGAATTGAATTGAATCAGTAACCGGATGTCTAATGGTCTCTCATTAGAAGCGACTAGTTTGGCTTAAAACTGTTTTCAAAACCCATTTCTATGGATAGAGCCATTTAGATGGGCATATAATAAAGGAATATCATGTCATAAAACCAGGAGAAAAAGTTTCAAAGTACTTGTCTATGATGGGATGGATATATTGATAAAATATTAAAGGGGTAATTAGAAAGATAGAATTTATAAATTTCAATGGCTCCAGTTGTAGTTTGGTATTCTCAACAGAGAACACTTCAGTGCAACGTTCCATGAACCAAATCTTCACCTTATGCTTGAAGACAATTTTCAATAGTATTAGTTTTCTAGAATAAAGAAAAACTACAATTGACTTCCATATTTCATGTATAATTCCGAAACGGCTTCTCGTTTCCACACTGGTCTTGACTACAGTGATGGTGATAAATGAGTAGTTTAGGATATAAGTATTTCTTTGAATAAAAAGATTTTAGTTTTAATTCACAAAAAAGATTTGCTTTGTATAATACCCAGTGCAGAATCATGAACATAAATTATTTTCCCTCCTCAAAAAGAGAAGGGAGTCACTTTTATCTGCTGGTTTCTTAACGGACTCATCTGTTGGTATTGAGAACTCTTCTCAACTCAAACAATATATTTCATTTGTTTATTTTTCTCTTCTTCCCTAATCAAACTTAAAGCTTCCACTGAAGAAAAAAAGAGTTGTTTAGAAGAGATCGCTGGGCCTTATCCAAGATCTAGTAACTTAATCTGAGGGATTGAGGCCTGGGAATTGGCACTGTAAACAGTTATCCTAGGCAGTGCCATACTGGCAAATGTTTAATAACTTGCTCCATGAAAAAATGTGTATTTATATATATTATTATTATTATAAACTTTATGTAAAGACTATATATTATACAATTTAAAAATAAAATATACCACATTCTTGATTGTAAATTCCACATAGCCAATTTATTCACCCAGAATGATTTCTTTATTATTTTTTTTTTTTTTAATGCGGTATGCGGGACTCTCACAGTTGTGGCCTCTCCCGTTGCAGAGCACAGGCTCAGCGGCCATGGCTCATAGGCCCAGCAGCTCCGCGGCATGTGGGATCTTCCCGGACCGGGGCATGAACCTGTGTCCCCTGCATCGGCAGGCGGACTCTCAACCACTGCGCCACCAGGGAAGCCCGATTTCTTTAATTTTTGCTAAACTCTTTCACCTGTAGCCAAATATGGTTGCAGCTGATGAATGCATATAGTTCCAGCATGAATCTTGGTTGACATTGTTGTTTATGGTATGACGAAAATGAACCAATGAAGAAAATATTGGAACTCACTTGTTAGTCGATGGTGTCAATAACTTTTTGCCAAATAGGATAAAAGTTTTCAAATTTTGGAAGACTGCTTCTTCAATGTTATGTGTTATTCACAATGTAATGGATATAGACACGACACAATTTTAAGTTTAATCTGCATTAGACCGAATAGGCAACAAAAGCAACACAATATAAGGCCTGTTTTGTGGCATTCTTCAAATTTCATGATGTAAACACTCCCACCTTGACAATGTCACTTTACCAACGTGATGCAGAGCTGGGAAGGGATGCCAGTAGTGCACAATTATGTATTTCTACCATAGTGGTGTGATGGATGTAAATGACCTGAAGAGCAAGATAACAGTAAAATGTGGCAAATAATTAGGAAGTGATGAATTTTGAGTATTTATTACCTTTACTTTAAAGATAATTTATTTAGATAACTTAAATATATTTAAGATAATTTATATTTAAAAACAATTTAATTTGTAATAGTGACTGCATTTAATAACTAACAATTTAAAAATTAATTTAAAAATTATAATCAGAAATATTAGAAATTTCTCAAGACAATAGATAGATATATAGACAGATTACTTTTAAAATGGATTGAACACAGATTACGTACATGGGCATGTGTACGTTGCTGTGTATTTGTAATAACATCAAACTATAAAGAGTAAAGTGTTTACCCAGTGCCCTGAAGGCACTTACCTTTGTGCTTATTGTTGTGGGAAATACAGAAACTTAAGACATTGTTTTAAAAACTCAGGTCCTTGTAATATATTTGCATGAAAATGTTAAGATACTAGAGTGATCAATGCAGAATGAAGTGTTAAAGTATGGGGGCAGACTAGCAGCTCTGTGATGACTGTAAATGGTATGGAGAGTATCTTGAAAAGATGGAACTTAATTGGGAACCTAAAAACAATCGTTAGTCAAACCCAGACGTTGGTCTCATTTCATAGAGGAAGGAAGAGCATAGCAAGCAAAAAATTTAGCTGAACAAACACAAAATTCAGAATAAGTTTTTACCAGTTCTTTTCTTCAGATTTCAGCAGTATAATCCAATCCATGCACAGTTAGAAGGTGTTAGGATTTTGTGTCTGCTCACAGGATCCTTACTTCTAGTCTCTTGGGGTGCATCTTTCACGTTCTCCATCAGATCTGTTTCCTCAAGTTCCTCCTCTTCTTGGTCCTTTAAAATCTTTGCTTTTCCCTCACATGGCATCACTCGCTTCTGTAAAAGTTGGTCCACTTCTGCCCCTTCCAGCTGTGTTGGGCAACAAACCTTAAGTCCTGTAGAGTCAGCAGAGGGTGAATTAGGTTTTGCATTGTTCTGTTTCATAACAAATTTTTAAAAATTTGTGTGCTGCAATCAAAGGTCAGAAGTCAAGCTAGAGGGAGGCTACACCTTCTCCCTAAGTGAGTGTACTTTTACACGAGGTAGAGACATTCTCATAGAATGCAGATAAAGCAGGCTTTAATGAAATGACCCACCACCCAAGATGTAGTAGAGAGGACAGGGGAGCTTCCCGACTCCTAGGGAAGGAAGGTTAAGGGTCATGGTTTCTTAGCATGCCAGGCAGCGTTTATCACACAGAGGAAGGTGTATGTGTGTCAGGCATTGCTCTGACAGCCACATAGTTTCAGAAAGATGTGTCCTTGTTTATCTGGCCAGATGAGACTGTCTTAATACTCATCCTTCAATTTATCAAAATTTCATGTTTCCCGTATTATTTTCACTACGTAAGTATTGTTCACTCTTAAACCAAGTGGTACCCTATGATTACACTTTAAAATTATATAACTTTTTTTCCTGGAGTGAATAATTGTTTTACTGTTCTATTTGTTTAATTTCTTTGTACCTCCAGCCAAGTCATCTGATGCTGTATAAAAGCTCTGTGTTTAGGGCTTCTGTTTTTGAATCTTTATTTACCTCAGTCTTGATTTATACCCCCATTTTAGTAGAACGTATTCTCCATTAACTTGTTGAGAAACTGTCCAAAGGAATAAATATATTTGGGAATTTGCATGTGTGAAAATGCTTTTATTCTATTCTCAGACTTGATCATTAGTTAGACTGTATATAGGACTCTGGTTGGAAATATCTTGATGCTGTATATATTCCATATCACTTGTGATTTGTATTTTTTTAAAGACCTTATTACTAATTAGAACAAATTACTAATATTATAAAATTTCACAGTGTACAACTTAATACTTCTAAATTTATTATAGGGTGTAGTGAAAGGCATCTCAAATTCAACATATTCAAAATAGAACTCATTCTTTTCTTTCCTGCTCCACTCCTGGTTTTCTCATTCTTAATGAATGGTATCACTGTTTATCTAATTATACCTGTCAGAAACATAACCCGTATATGCCATTTGTCATTAATTCTTATCAGCGTTACTTCTGATATGTTTCTTTCCCTGTTATCTCTAGCATACTATTCCAAGGCATCATTCCCTTTCACCCCCCAACATTTCCTAACTGATCTTCTTAGATTCACACTTGTTTTCTTTCATGTTATTCTCTTCACTACAGCTAGATATATCCTTCTGAAATGCATATATGATGATATCAAATTCTTACTTAAAATTAGTCTTCAATGATTCCAATTAATCAAATTTATCCCAATAGATAAAGACCAAGACCTAGAAGACCTTGTGTGACCTAGCTTTGACCTACATCTCTAGTCTCCTTTGGCAACATGATTCCATGACACATAACCATTGTTTCAGTTCCTTTATCTTACCATCTCCAAAGCAGCCACTGTGCCTTCACACATGTTCTTTCGTAGGGACCACTGCTTAACCTTCTCCTCCTTGCCTGCCCCATCTAATCTTTAATTCTTAGTTCTACTTTTACTTCTTCAGGACACCTTACCTAACCTCCTGTTTTAAATTTTTATAGAAAACTCTTTTTACCATGTACCACAATTGTAATTTTTGTATCCTTTGTATCATTACTTCAGTAATATTTGGCTTCCTAATTAGATGAAAAGCTCCATGAGGATAGAACTCTTGTCTATTTTCATTCATCACTGCATCCCTTGCATTTACATATGTCTGACACATAGTACACTATAATTAAATATTATTGACGAAATGAATGTTTTTTCCCCTTGCCTTCTCTTTTCCCTTGTCTTCCCTTTCCTACTCTATCATTCCATCTATCTTTCTTTTTCTTTCATTCTTGCTCTTTTTTGGGGATGTGGCCATGAATGACAAATAACATAAATTTTATTTGGATTAATCAACAAAACAAGCCAGATAAAATCAATAAAATAATTATTTAAAAATCTCTTTGAATTTTCAAGTTAATAAAATGGTTACAATTACAGTGGGCATTGTAACAGCAATATTTAATTTTGAAGTATATTTACTTGGAAGTTTACATTCCAAAATATATTAGGGTTATAAAAAAAAAGAAACTAAGGGTGTTATGAACTTTAACTTGGCAGCATTTAAAAAATATTCAAGATATTAGTTATTTTGCTTAAAAATAGTAAACACACTCAACCAAGAATGATCCATTCATTCCATGAGATCATTTCTTACTTCCTATTTCGTAATGAGATTTCTGTTCAGTTTATTTTAGGAAACCATCTACGTAACTCATGATTTAACAAACAATTTGTTTACAGATACATATAGGTGTACTTTAGCTTTCTACTTGGGAACTATGGATAGCATGATGTAGTATGCCTGGAAATGATATTTTGTGTGCTTCCTTATGGGACAACAGTTATAATCAAGGAGACCAATCTTTAGTACCTCCACCCACATTTTATTTGTGACTATTTTATTTTCTCATCTTTAAAATCCTGATTCACTGTCTATTGAATCATAGCTTTCGGAATCAGACTATGGATTGTGCTCCATTCCCAAAAGGCAAATTTGTGAGTTTTAGATAAATGTCACGTATTTTTTTGTTTAATTATCTCAAAACATATAATACAGCGGGGTGAATGACAGCTGCATGAGGATGTATATATGCAATAATCCTCTTGCTGGTTTTTGGCACAGCCTGCTGTAGTTCCAAGTCTCTTTGTTTACCATGTGCAAAAGACTGGATCAACTTTCAAACACTTTATTACGGTTTAATGGGGGAATCATTAGTAGATGAGTTTAACAGACCCAAATGCTGGAGACTCAGTGGTTTATTTTTCAAGATTAAAATAATGTCTGTTTCTAACCTTCCCTAGTTTAAAGCAAATTTGCATACAGCTGTATCCAGTTAAGTGCCTTTCAGACTTCTTGTTACATTAAGAATGTACAAGCATTAAGAGTGCTTGTAATACAATTGACTTTAGGCTGAATTTTACATTAATGGCCCCCTTTGTTATTTAGCTGGCATTAAAGGCTTAAGTACAAGAAAATCCATGTACAAAGCATATCGTTTTTATTTTAATTTAAACTCCCAAGAAATTTAGAGACTAAAACATCCGTTATGCCATTTGGAATAATTTTTTCCCCTAAAGCTCTTTGTAGCAAAAGACAAATGTTAGCAGAATCCCGAAATGCACAGTTACCTCAGGTTTGCTGGACAAATTGATAAAGACGACAGTGATACAAATTGGAACCACAATGGCCAGGGGACACAAAGCTGATGGGGTTTAGGCCTCTCTTAGGATGCTGTTAGGAAAAGGGCCATTAACATTGGCAAATAGGAAAAAAGCTGTGAGTAGGACGCTAACGAGTACAGCAAGGGAGATGGCGCAGGCTACCAGAACAGGAAGCGATTTCAACCAATCTCTAAGGGAAATCTTTTGGATAATTTTTCTTCCACAAATATCTAGAAATTATGCTATTTATGTGACATCTACTTGCTTATTAATAGCTTTAATAGGAACTATTCAGTGTTAATAAAATCTCTACTTCTCTAGAAATGTTGGAATATCCTTGGTAAGTGAATTTTATGATTCACTTTAATGTTACGACCCTGTAAAATATACTAGTCTGCATTTGATTCTATTCATCAAAAATTAGGCCATTACTATGCACAAGGCACTAGGCCAGGCGCTTTCCTTTCTTCGTATGTGAGAAATGCATTGAATATAATTGTGCATTTCTCTGATGACCTGGGATCTTGTAGTGCCTCCTGTTGTCTCCATTCTGAAGATTTATTCTCATTGAAAATCAGTTCAGAAGGGGATGGAAAAGGTGAAGGAGATTGTACTAGACTGCATGATTGCCTCTGGAAATATATACCTTTGTGTTTGAAACTTTATTATCTTTTATTTGCTTCTTTTTCTTAGAAGTAAAGTGCTGAGAAAAATGTGATTAATTGAGGGAACTGGATAGTTGAGCTCCAAATAATTGAGTATTTATCACAAACTCATCCTCTCTATATGTCTTTGGTTATTCTTTAAAAAGAGGGTTTCTTGAAATCAATCTATCTGCTATAATTTAAGAAGTGACTTTTCAATGCCTAATGGATGAAAGATGAAAAAAAAAAAAAGATGGGAGGAAACTGAAGTTTGTGATTATACCTGTTAGCTGGGTAAGTGTACTACCAAACCACTACTGCACTATAAATCCACTGGGAAGCAAATGAGTATCTGGAGAGTATGGCCAAAGAAAACATCTAGTAGAACAAATAAACATAGCTGGGACCTCCCAATAGGAGGGTGGAGAATAGCAACATGGGAAGCTAGGCTTGCTTGGAGATCCCTGTGCTAGAAGTGTGAAAGGATGACACTTATTTTGGAAAATATTCCAGAAGGGCTGGATATCAAGATGTAACCACAAGGGACTTCCTTGGTGGTCCAGTGGCTAAGACTCCATGCTCCCAATGCAGGGGGCCTGGGTTCGATCCCTGGTCAGGGAACCAGATCCCGCATGCTGCAACTAAGAGTTCGCATGCAGCAACTAAAGATCCCATAGGTGGCAACGAAGATCCCGCGTGCCGCAACTAAGACCTGGCGCAGCCAAATAAATAAGTAAATAAATAAATGTTGAAAAAAAGATGTAACCACAAGAAGCAGAGCAATGATTCACTCCTCATAATTAGACACAAAATCAGGGCTGGATCTGAAGGATAAGGTAGAAACCAATATCTGGGCTTTCAAACTTACAGGATTGCAGGGGGTGAACAGAAAATGCATATGAGTGAATTTGAGTGATGGAGACAGCAGCACACGGAGAGCTCATGTCTTGTGTACCAAGTGAAGAGGTTATCTACTGTCTTCATGTGGAAATACAGGCCTGTGTGGCCAGATCTTACAATTTTTAGAGATATCAAAAATATAAAATCCTGACTTTAAAATGTTATAATTCATGTACAGAAAAAAAAAAAAAAAACAGAAGGTAGGAGTTTCAAAAAAATTGATAGGCTAGATTTACAAGTCTTCCATATTTCTACTGTATTCTCAGCATGACCTGCAAGGCCCTTACTCTCCTCACCTCCCATTGTGCTATCCCTTCATCACTTCACAATAGCAGTACTTGTCTTTCTTAAGTTCTTCAAGTGATTTTGCTTCAGGAGTACTCTTCAATCATCCTTTTTTGTTTGGTTATCTCTTATTCATCCCTGAGATCTCAGCAAAAATGTCACCTACCTGATAACCCGCCATCCCCAATTCTCCAAGGTTTTGTAAGGATTCCTTTCTTAGAACTTTGAACTTTTTGTTTATCCTACCTATCCAGTTAGTATTTGTTATTTTTTGGTTGGGGAGCAGGGTTAGTGAGAGAGTTCAGTTATTTGTTTAATGTCTACTCTCTATTGAATTATAGCATCACAGTTTTGGGAACTTGTCTGTTTTGTTTAATGTTGTTTCTCCAGAATTTAACATAATGCCTATATAGAAACTCAGGACATATTTACTGAATGAATCAGCAAACTACCCCCTGGGACAGCAAAACGCATATATTTCCTGTGGAAGGGCACATGAGATCTCTCCATGGTCCTGAAAACTATTTGTGAAAAGACATGGCCACTTGATTGAGACATTTTAGGTAGGGGGAAGTATGGCACAAGCAGCAATTAATAACTGACCAAGAAAGGAGAAAAGATGAGAGAAGAAAAGAGGACTAATATAAGAAACTAATATTTATTGTGACTTTTTTACATATGTGATTCTCTGCTTTACATACATAATCATAATTAATCCTCACAACAGCCCAGCAGCATAGATATTTTTACCCTTTTTTTTTTTTGCAGTACGCGGGCATCTCACTGTTGTGGCCTCTCCCGTTGCGGAGCACAGGCTCCGGACGCGCAGGCTCAGCGGCCATGGCTCACGGGCCTAGCCGCTCCGTGGCGTGTGGGATCTTCCCGGACCGGGGCACGAACCCACGTCCCCTGCATCGGCAGGCGGACTCTCAACCACTGCGCCACCAGGGAAGCCCTTTTACCCTTATTTTGTGGATGAGGAAACCAAGGCTTAAAGATAGTTTTCAGAAGTCCCAGTTCTCAGAAGTGACTGAAATGATATTCCAACAAAAGTTTGTTGGACTCCAAAGTTTCCTTCATTAATACAGGAAGCTGGGTCATGTGGATTGATAGAACTTAAATGCTTCACGCCTAAAGGAAGGATTAGTTTTATAAATTCATATAAGAGGTTAAATCTGTATGTATGGGAGAAAAAGGCAGAAAAATTTGTGAATCAGCCTGGATCTATAGTATGTAGCAAACAATTGACAACACTTGTTTTTCCAGGATGAGTTTTGAAAGATAATAGCTTCTTTGTAGTAAATAATGAACATACTGCAGTAACATTCATTATTGAAAGCAAAAGATGTGTCACTCTTTGTATTCAGCCGTCACATTTTGACAAAGTCTAATCCTGAGAAGAAAAAGTAATAATCAACTTCATGATTGAAGGTTTTTCTTTTTGTTAAAAAGCACCTAGAAATGTCTGAGAGGTGTATTCTGTACCCTAATGATCTTAATTATCTGAATTATTCCCCCAAATATCTTTATTCTGGAACTGGTGATGTACTACTTGTAAGGAATAATCACAATGCCAAACATGTATTTATTTGCACTTGCAGAGTGAACTGTTTAGCTGTGCACAAGGGACTCCTTTGGTATACTTATGAGTGGAGGTGGGGATGGGCCTTTCATGAATGGGTTCAGGTACAAGACCACTAATCTCAGAGGGGTGGAAGAGAGAGAAAAACATGATGTTGATCCCAAGCTGAGCTAAAAGTGAGTCCCAGTAACTGACCCAAGGACATAGGGGAACCCTACAGTCACACCTACAACTTCCAATCATGGGAAGGTCAGAGACAGGAGACAGATGTTCATGCTTAATGCTCCATGCGTGTAACATCACCCTTCTGGGTTGTTGGGATATTATAGGTAAACATCCCTGCTAGTCATTCCCTTATATATTCTTTCTCCCCTTTGGAGACCTCCACCTCAATGTATCCTATTGCTTGCTGCTCCCTTCCAGCTGCAATTTTATGTACTGCATAAGAATAGAAACTGACTTAGCCTGGACTCTGATTATTGCTGGGAGTGGAGGAATCATAGAAAACACGGGGGTACTTGATAGTATCCAGGCACACTTAAAATTTTTTAAAAGTTTCTACTAATGAGTAATAATAAGCTTCCCTCATTTAATACACCATGAGACTGTTCAGAGAATCTATTAAATTGTTCTTATTTCTCACTTATTTTAGGACACACACACAATTTAGACTTCAAAGGACTAATTAAAACATGGACGAATTAAAACATGGACTAATTAAAACAAAGGACTAATTAAAACATGGACGAAACCTGTTAATATATTTAAGTTTTCCAGAAATAGCAGTTTCTTTGTGTCTCATTTAATTCTGCAGTTTTTGCTTAATTTCTGTCCAATGATAAAGATGTAAGCCTTATAGGCATGAAATTATGGTCTCTGTGTTAGGATTCTAACAAATAGCTATTAATTTCATGGCATAGAAGGTGAAGAATATGACATAATATCTTATGTTACCTTCTGCTTATTTCAATCTGTGCAAGGTAATGAATATGGTATACTTTTAAAGCAGATTGCTTTTCAAGTAGATTTGACTGTGAAAATGAGACGTGATTTCCAAAGTTGCCATTCTAAACATGGCATGTTCACGAACATGATCTAGAGTGAACATTAGGGTAAGGTAACTCTGGGGCTTTAGAAGTAATGCATTAGAGAAACAAGCAGTGTTAGCGTAAGCAAAATAAAATCTGTCATCCTTCTGTGATTTAGACCTGCTATAAATAGAAACTGTTTAAAAGGTGTTATTTAGTAGTTTCCATTATGCAGCTGTCTATTTAAATCATTTAATTTTGGCATCTAATCGAACTCCCAGTCTCCATCAGAGATAAATAAGAAACCATATGTGAAGGCATCTGTGGAAATCTTCCTTTTATTTATGACAACATTAAAGTAAGACTCTGATGTCAGTTACTTAACAATGATAGACGTTCCTTTGCACCTATAGTGCTGAGTTCCTTGGGCATATCCCTCAGTGGTATCTTATACCTACTGCTGTTTGCTTCATTATATACAGATGCACAGCAGTGGAGACAGTAATAGTCTTTCTTAATTAAATAAAGCTAAATGTTAGTCAGTTCAAAAAAATGGATTTATTTTTAGTGCCTGAAACTTTTCATAACTGGGCCTTTTGCTTTTAAAGAACAGGTTGTATTCTCATTTAGAACTTTACGTTTCCCCCCTTTATTTTGGGTTTGTATTTGGAGTCTTGTGGTGGGCTCTAAGCATCATAGAGAAATTATAGGTCTACAGATGTTTTCAAGATGTTCCTCTGTCAGTAGCAGATTATCCCCTGTAGCAAAATCTCATTAAAGTGCAATTTACAGAGCTCTGCGGATGTTGCCATCAACCAAAATTAAAGGCATTAATTTTTCAAAGTTCACAGAAGTCCTTACATAAATGGTGTAGCAGTTTGCAGGAACAATTTACAGAAGTGTTATTTGCAGAATTAACCTACATTAACAGAACAAATGTTGTAAGGGCAGAAGAAAGGTCTGGGCAGTGAAATTGCAGCTGTTCCCATTTTATATTAGGTGCTTGATGTAAAGAAGTGTTGAAATGTAACAATGACTGCTTGCTGGGTGAAAAGTTGAGAAGGGAAAACAGGAATTTGAACGACCTCACTAAAAGAGTTAAGCTTAGCCAGAGTGATCACCCGTTGGAGACACCCAGTGAGACCTTAAATTCTACTTTGAAACATCTGTAGTCAATATCTTTTAAAATATTCTCATTTAGAGAATGAGTTTATGTAGCTCATGGTGTGAGTATTTCTCTTCAATAAACTGCTAAATGTCTGAGAATTTATTATCTGTACCTCAATGATCCTAGCTAAGTTATATGTATGGTGGTGTTTGTGGCCCAAGGTATGGATGTGGGACTCTTTCCTGGTAGGAGAGGTATACTTTTTTCTCTCATTATTGTATATCTTTTCCCTATGCTTGATTTTCTCTAACAAAATCTCGATGACTGAATTTAAAATATCACAGTTGAAACTTCAAAAGAATTAGAAATTTCAGAGATGAAAAACAGAAAAAAAAGACTACTCTTTGGAAGTGGTAACTATTTGCTACCACATTTGTTTCAGAGCAGAGGGTACAGTTCTTAAAAGTCATTAATCTTTACTAGTCTTTTCCCTTTCATTACATTAGTTATTTCAGCCTGGATTGGAATCTCATTGTATAAATGAGAGGACTCATCAATCACACCTGGTCTCAGCCACGCTTTCTCTGTAAGGCTCATTCTTTCCCAACATCTCAGGGATGGGCTTACTTTATTTCAGGAAGTCTGGGTGATGCTTGGTGATTAGAGTGAACTGTTGGGATGATATCTGTGCTGGTGCAAGGCTGGTTTTGACAGTTCACGTCAATGGCACACACAAGCTGTTTCTGTTTAGTATCCAGCCGTTGAATGTGAAATTGTAGTCCCGGTGAACAGGTGTGCATATCATACAATTGCCCCGCAAATGCTCTTACAGCCTTATCAATTCTTGTGGTTTGACTTTTTCATGCATGCCAGGCTCTGTTTGCTTTGTCTGAACTCTGTCTGGATGTACACCCGATTTGATTACATAGTTGTTTTTTTCCCCCTGTGAATCTCAATAAGTTCATGGACTTTTGTCAAGAAATTCACCTCTGGGTGAGTTAGTGTGATAACTGCGTCTTTCAGAAATCTTAAAAAATATTCAACAAGCAACCCAAATACAAAATTTTAAAATATAATTGAAAGGTATACAAAATGAGAATACTGGGGGAAATTTGGAAGGGACACATTTGCTCTTGGTGGATATGAAATTTAGGAACTTGTTAATAAATTCTGTTGTTTGGGAAAGTTTCCTATTTAGAAATGACAGTTCCTTAAGGGACCAGGTGGAATATATGTCCATTGGCCTTTCTGTTGAGATTTTCAAAGAGGATATCAATTATGTTCCAGAATGATGAGGCCATCTGTTAACCACGGGCTGATTTCAAATCATCAGATATTGGTAGGAACATTAAGCCTTGCTAATTTGCATAGTATCATTATCTCTAATACAAAACATACATTTGGGAAAAAATGTGTATTCTCTGGTCCATTCAAGTATGAAGATATCCACTTGGGTATGGTGCAAACCCTGTAATATTTACAACTGGGAAAGCCTACAGAAATTACTCATATCTGCCTTGACACAGTGAAGGCAGCAATCGTTACTTTATTATCTTTTGGACAATAAACGTGAGAAACACACACAGATGGACTATGAATTTGATTGACAGTCCTAAGTCCTAGTCAAAAATATTCTTGAATTTTACTCTAATTTTTCCTTGATTATATGTCCCTTACTTTGTTGCAATAATCTTCAATTATGTGGTAGATGATTCCTTTTCTGTAATATTAGTAAGACAATTTTCTCACTTACACAAGGTGTTATACTTTGCTTAATGTGACTAGTCTATAGAAGTATTGTTTGAATAATTTATTTTCATGTGTATTTTATAATAAATTTTCCTTACTCATACAGGATCTCTCATTTAAAGAAATAATTAACCAACAGAAATATTAAGAACTCTGACATGATAGGCGTATTCGTATTTATATTTGTACATCTAGTGCATGATAATTACATAGCATCAGAACAACTGAATTAAAATTTCAGATATTGGTAGTTTTATGAATGATTTGAGAAAGAGTACGTACAAAAGTAATAGTAATTAATGAAATAAATGACTTTTAAAAAGTTCCAATCAACAAAGAAAACAATGATAAAAGACTTACAATTTTATTGGACATATTGAATGTTAATTTGTAATATTACTAAATATTGATTCTAGCCTTTGTTTTTTCCTTCATAAGTGGAGAAAAATTGTTTTTTACACTTGATTGGTCAAAACTGAATTTCCGTTAAATAGATTCTGGAGGCTCTATATTTAAGAAAAGGTCATTTGATCTACTTCTAGCCTTAAGTGATAATTTGGACAATTGTTAATCCCTGTAATTTGTGCAGTGTGACCCTCAGACTTCCTCACAGGGGCAGCTTGCACAGTAACTCAGCAACCTTGCTGTTGGTCTGAGCTGGCAACACCTCACTGAGTTCGCTCTTACCCTAAATTTGGCCTTTAACTGACTTCTTTCCAGGGACTCAGGTTCTTACTGCTATGTTCCTGTTCAGAAGCTTCCTCTGTCCCATCTCTCTTCCTGAATATTTCACCTTAAGATAGTCAACTAAGTAGCAAAGGGAACTCAATATGTATTTCTTTTGCCAAATTTAGTCAGAATCAGCCCATACCTTTGAAAATTATTGTGGAAGAAATGGACATACTCATGTTAAATGAGGAGAATATGTTTATTTAGGCAACTGGTTATTTTTCATAATCTCTGGAAATGATGCATTCACAGTGGGAGGCACCATAATGCAGTAGCAGACAGACTTGGGTGGAATCCTCTCTTGCCCCAGGACCACCCACATGAGTTTAAGGAGTGACTTAACTTCTTAATGTCTGTTTCCTGTTTGTAGAGAAGATAGTATTTACCACATGAGGTTGCTGTGAGGATTAAGTCAGAATGGTGCCTGACACACAGCAGCCACTCAATGAAGGTTAGCCAAAAAATTCACTGGCTATACTACTTAGATATAGAAAAGTAAACACAAGTAGGCAAACTTTCCAGGTCATGGCTTGCAAAACCAGAGTGAGGAACTCAGAAGAATATGTAAAAAATCTTAACTTCCTCCTTTGGTTTCACACATGCATGATCTATACTACCTTTTGAAAATGTCTAGTTAACTTGCTTTCATAATGTGCACTATAGAGAATAGTACACTTTGTAAAAACATGTTTATTCTCTGCTATTGGAGTTCAGAAAAATGGATAAAACCTCTATTCACCATTCAGTGAACTTCAGGAATAGCTTGGGTTTTTTTGTTATAGATTTATTTATTTATTTGTTTTTATTTTTGGCTGTATTGGGTCTTCATTGCTGCCTACGGGCTTGCTCTAGTTGCGGCGAGCGGGGGCTACTCTTGGTTATGGTGCACGGGCTTCTCATTGTCGTGGCTTCCCTTGTTGCAGAGCATGGGCTCTCGGCGTGCAGGCTTCAGTAGTTGTGGCACACGGGCTCAGTAGTTGTGGCACACGGACTTAGTTGCTCTGCGGCATGTGGGATCTTCCCAGTCTACGGATGGAACCCGTATCCCCTGCATTGGCAGGCAGATTCTTAACCACCGCGCCACCAGGGAAGCCCAGGAATAGCTTGTTTTTAAACTTGATATCTGGAATGAATTCGACACATTGCTTATCTGTTTGCTTTTGTTTAGAGTCTTTAAAAGCTTAATGATGAAAATATCCATCTAAATCTTAAAAATTAAAAAAGCTGTTTTTTAATAATGAGACTTTCTCCAAACCCTCCTTGCCCTCCACCACAGGTATCAGTTTGTGGGCCTGAGAACAGTCCCTTGATCTAAATCAAGGCTGTCTTTTAGAAAATTATTATACTCCATGTCAGTTCATTCAATAAATGTTCGTAGTAGGGGCAGTGCTAAAGATGGTGGTACCCAAAAGCCAATGAGGATCGTCTCCTTAAGGAAAGGGGAAACTGACATGTGCATAAGCAGAGATTAAGCAAAATAAGGAGATCGTATCAGAGAGGTGGAGCAAAGTACTCTGGGATTGCAGAGAGGGTCTCACTCACTTCAGGAAGTGATGGCAAGTGAGGGGGGCACAGATGGGAGCATAGAATTTCGTCGGGGGAAGGTCAAGGTGGTAGGACCTAGAATAAAGATGCATAAAGGCACATGATGAGTTTTATAGGATTATAGATAATAAAGATTGAAATTATTATAAAATCATAAATACATGTGTAAAATATATTTTGAGGCATTTGACCGACACTAAAATGCTTTGTTCCTTCCCCAAATACTTCATCTTATCTTGCTTGGGTATGTAAAATGATCATATATCCAAAACCTTTATGTTGTAAAAAATAATATTAATCAGATAGTGTTCCTCAGTCTTTATAAATTTTCTTGTTTCCTATTATTCATAAAAATTTCACAGATAAATAATATATTGGTCATAAGAAAAACCATCAGGTATATACCTTCTTCATATATTAACATGCAGATATTCATGAGAAAGAAACAGAGAAAGCAATTATTTTCTTGGACAAAGTGAAGCTACTTTGTTATATGCGGAGAAATAATAAGGTTAAATTTACTAAACTTTTAAAGGAGATTCGTTTATTTGAAACATTTTTTTTTATTTAATGAAGTCAATTATCTCCTACAAATTCATTAGAAATTTGGAATTTTACAATTACTTTACCTCTTAAATATAGCAAAATTTGTACGATATTTTAAAATCTCTAAGAAAGAAGTAATCTATTGTAATAAAATTACCTAGCATAATTTAAAATTAAGCATGCTGTCATCTTTAGAGTCTATGTCAAAAACCAAATTTTATAGATGTAATATAACATTCATGAGTGATGAATACACTACTCTACAAACTATTGCTTTTAGGAATATTCCAGGAAAACTATTTCAGGAAAAATATCTTTCAGATACAAAAGCTGTTTAACATGCTTCATTGTATACATAAGCCTTCAAGCAGTAAGTGTTTTTACAGAAAATGCTTCGAATTGACCACTAATCAAGGCACACTACATTAACTGCTGGTCACTCCCAAGTTGAGCAGTGCTTTTTCTTTCCTGTACGATGCTGACTCATGTAGACAATTTCTTCCTCTCTTATTTCTGTAAGGTGCTTTGAAATATAAATTTAGGAAGTCTTTGCTGGTCATAATTTATAAAAGCAAATCTTTCCCCATTTAATTTAACTTTTAGATACTGTGAAAAGCAAGACTGTCACTGACAACGTTTCGGGGAATCATCAATGGTTGTAAGACCATATGTAAATCAAGCAGCCATTTTGTTGCTTTCACGTGAAACTGGAACAAAATGGTGGGAGGGGATACAAATGTTTTAGGTACAAATACATAACATAGATAATTGTAACACTTTTGGGGTGCCTGTCTTAAATTTAATTTTTCTTTGAAATTATCTTATCATTTAATATAACAATAGGAAACATTTATCAAGTAATGACAAATAGAGGAGACTTGTTTATCTGAAACACTGTGAACTGACTGTAGTCAGAATGGTGCCTCCTGGGCTCTGATGTTGGTCAGCGTTGTCCAAACCAGGCTCTATTCTCACTTGCTGTGTGAGAAGTGGCAAGCTACTTACTCGCTCCCAGTTTTCTCTTGTAAAATGGGTATAACAATAGATCTCACTTCATAGGGATTGTGTAATAATTAAAATAAGATAACATAGGTAAAGAACTTAGCACAGTGGTGTTTGGTAAACATCCAGAAATGTTTTAATTAATATTCATATGAATAATAAAATAAAGAAATAAAAATTGATGATAGAAGGTAATATGAATAAACTAGTATGAAAAATAAAGCCAGTTTTAGAGTAGTATAAAGGTTAAATAGACTGGGTCACATTCCTGCTGTAGATATAATAATCTCTGAATACATTATTATTCAATAAACACATAATTTAAATATAATTGATCATAATATAGGAAAAAAAACTTCAAGCTGAAAAAAATTCCACAACTAGGCTCTGAAATCAAGCCTTTTTAGCCGAGAGTGTTTGACACTAATTCTATATATGTTATGTTTTTAGTTATATATGGTTATATATATGCATATGTGTATATATACATATATGCTTATACATATTTTTAGGTGTGAGTAAACAATTCATCCTTAAGAATAGACCAACTGTTGAAAAGAAAAACATTTATAGCACAATAAAAATGAAAGTTTTATTAATACTCAGTTGTATATCTGGAATAAGATTGTCTGATCTGTAAGAATTCTTTGCTTCCGGTAGGGCGTTCTTGTGAGATTAAAATTGGCCTATTAATAATCAGTATGGTGGGCTCTTCATTACCGTAGAGGTAGAATTTCAGTCTTTAGACGTGTAAGTAGTAGTACTGGGTACTGTGTGTACATACATTTAAAAAGCAGGCACATGCCATTTTTAAAGAATAACCTAGCTCTATCTCTTTGTATCTATAGCTCTAGATTTTAAAGAATATCTGGATCATTATATATAGAATATGTAGATCTTAATATATATCATATATATCTGTATATCTATAGCTATTCTTTAAAATCCAGATCTATAGATATCTAGATCTCTATATATGATCCAGAAATATACCTACATCTATATCTATTTACATAGATAGACATCCAGATATATATCCATACTATCTATCTATCTATTATTTATCAATATAGAGATATGTAGATCTGGATCATATCACCATAGACCTCTATATCTATATATTCTTTAAAATCCATGTAGATATATATCCATACACTTTTACAGAATCAAGTAATATATGTGTGTGTACAGACACATAGTCAAAAAAAATTTTTATTTATTTATTTGGTTGTACCAGGTCTTAATTACAGCAGGCGGGCTCCTTCATTGCAGCACGTGGGCTCCTTAGTTGTGGCTCACGGGGTCCTTAGTTGTGGCAGGCATGTGGGATCTAATTACCTGATCAGGGATCGAATCCTGGGCCCCCCACATTGGGAGTGTGGAGTCTTAACCACCGCGCCACCAGGGAAGTCCCACACACAGAGTTTTATTCCAGCCTTCCTTCACCCTCTCTCCACCGCGTTGCTGACAGTAACTCTTCTGCCTCGTGACCAACATGTGGCTTCTGTGAGCTGTGCCTTCATTCAGCTGGGGAGAGTGGCCAGACAGAATGAACTCAAGGAGCGCTTCCTGCTTCCTCCTCTTTGTGCTTTTTCCTCCTTTTCCCTTTCCATGACCTCTCCATTGCTTTCCTCCTATCCTTTCACTTTGGCCGCCCCATTTTTTGGCAAGGGAGTGTTCAATTCTGCATGTTTCCTGCTTCCAATCATTTTCAACTGTGTTATTAGTAAGTAAATCGTTAGGAGGGTAGCACATAACACAACAAACAAGGGTGTGTCTCCTGATCCACCTCTGTTCGCTCCCTTCCCAAGCTGTATGGGATGAGAATTTGGTTAGTAACAGCCTTGCCTACACTCTGTGTAGTGTGACTGTTGTGTGGCAACAGTAGAGCCTCATCAACTGTGTGGCTTTCTGTGCTGGGTAACATGCTGAACACTTTATACCATTAGCTCTACTTATGCACCTAACTCCACATGTAAGTATTATTCTCTTCTTTTTAGAGATGAGAAATCTGAGGTTTACAGAAATTGATAATTTAATGGTGGTGTTGGGAGGGGTACTCGGATTTGAACCCATGTCTGTCTAATTCCAAAGTCCGTGGCTGTAACCACTAGGCTTATTGCTTCAATTTTGTTTTATTTAAAAGTCTGTATTTTTCCTACGTAATAACTTAATGGCATCAGGATAGGTGAAATATGCAACTTTAGCTTATGAGAAACAGATGTTTGAGGTACATGACCAAATGGCAACTGGAAGACTTATTTCCCTCCACATTTTTCTTTAGTGAGATATCATTTGGGAAAAAAAAAAAAACACAACTTTCTCACTTTATTTCAGTTGAGAACATTTTAAAGATTGAAATGACAGAACATGCTTGTGACAAAGGATTTACAATAGGGAAAGAAGCTAGTCTTCAGAAAATTTAGGTTACAAATGAATAATAATAATAATAATATTCCAGTGCCTTTCCTCTGAGCAGACCCAGATGATTTATAAAATGTGAGGGTAAACATCATTTCACTCCCACCCCAACCAGAGCAAACAGTCAAAGCAACAGTGTACAGCTTGCTGTAGCCGTGCTCTCTACAGAGCCCCGGAATATTTGAGAGCTTTGTGTTGCAGATGTCAAAACTGATTTAGTAATTAATCATTTAGGGAATAAAAATCTAGGTTCTTGTTCTGCATTTAGAAAAATACTGATTCAATAAATAACCATAAAGGTTTTTATTTTCACTTACCTGGTCTCTACAGAAATTAAAATCTAGTATTCTATTTGTTAAAAGCTGTAGAAGTGCATGTACACACCAGTTTAATTTGAATGAATATGGGTGTAATATTATGTGCATGATTTGAGGGTAGGTATTTTTATTACAGGAATAAATCTGTTAGTTTTTCGACAAAAAGAGTTTTGTTTCAGGAACTGTTTAAATTTGGTTTCTTTCCCAGCGCTTTCTGACTGGTGCTTCTGAATAAAAATAATGACTAATTAGGGTGAAATCCTGTTTGAATGATAGGATTTCTGGGAAAAGAATTACCAGATTATTTTACATATCCTAGTCATTTGTAAATTGTTGTGTATGATTCCCTCAGAGGGATTCATTTGCTCAACAATTCATGATAAAAATTTGGACAAGGTTTTACTCTTAATCTTTGAGATGACCTCTAGGCCTATGGTGGCTTTTGCCATAAGTCAGGATGTGCATATGAGAACTTCTTAAAGGACCATGGGAAGCCAGGATCCCACCCTGGGGTGGAGAGAGCTTTGAAGCCACATCTGCATGCAGGTGACTCCAGGCTACACAGGAAATTCCTAGGGAGGGCCTTCTCTTTACTGCCATCCTATATTTATATTCTTTCCTATTCATTCTCAGCTCTTGAAATCTTTTCTGTAAATAGGATTTATGGAAACACTTGTGTACTGTTCAAACCCTAATCCAACACCCAGATTTTTCTACCCATTAAGGAGGCTGAGTTAGCTTTCCTTGTAGCTGCAAGAAAAATACTGCCGGTTTCACCATACTGGAATCATATTACTTCACGTGTAAATAAGAGACAGTAGGTGAGTTGGAAAAAGCAAAAGCCTGGACTTCAGAAGAACTAAGTTTTAGTATTGGCTATGCTCTTAGCTAGTCCTAGCCTGGTGACCTCGAACAAGTCACTGAACTCGGTTCAGTGATGCCTCCATTCTCTCTTTGTGAAATAGAATTTCAGAGCTGGAAGAAATCTTGGATTAGAGCAAGGATCACAGACTCAAGGGTCTAGCCTGGGGAGCTATAGGTAACGTACATATTGGGCTGGATGTAAGATAATAAAAGTGATGATGAGTGTGGTCCACTAGCGATCCAATGCCCAGTGTAGGGGAGGCAGCAGCTCACGGCTGATTGTTGTCATGGGAGAGCCTGCCCAAACTTGACCTTTATATGTTTTAGGAGAAGACCATAAATCCAGATTTGCTGTGAAATCCTTTGATTTCTAAGTGTTCGTAAATATTTGAAAAACAAAAACAAACCCACGCATCTACCGGGGGGATTTGGTGTGCAGGTGGTCAGTTAGTGACCCCTAGTAAGGGAGGTAGGGGGTCCCCACAACCGCCTTCAGCTGCCAGATGAGTCCCCTTGAGATCGATGCTCAGTGCAGACCACTCTGCGGCCGTGGAGGGGGCTGCTGAGGATATATGTTGCTTTTCTTCACCTAGTTTGTAGGACATTTGAATTTTGAGTCATGTTTCCACTAGACCTAGAGTAGTTGTGCCAGCAGAGGAGAATTTCCAGGACCATATTTTTCTATTGAAATTCCATGCAACTCTTTCTGGATTAGTAACATATCCAACAAGTGAACCAACAGCACAGGCAGCGTGCCAGATGACTGGTGTTCAAATTGTACCGTTGCCCGGAGTGGCTGTATTGATAAGAACACTGTCTTGGTAGCAGGCACCTGGAGATTGATACCCCTGCACATTAGCTGTTAAAAATCTCTTCAAAAAATCTATCTAAAGAGGTTTCAGGGTAGTCCTTTGGAAAATCTCTGTTTTACATGCAAAGAGGCAGTATAGCAGTGTCTTGAAGAATTCTGTTTTGGGAAGTTAACGTCTCTTAGCCCCAGTTTCTTCATTTGTAAAATGGACATTATAATAGCAGTTTTAAAAATTGAAGTATAGTTAATTTGCAATGTTGTGTTAGTTTCAAGTGTACATCAAAGTGATTCAGTTATACATATATATATATATACATTCTTTTCAGATTCTTTTATAAGTTATTACAAGATAATTGAATATAGGTCTCTGTGCTATACAGTAGGTCTCATTTGTTTACCTGTTTTATATATAGTAGTGTGTATATGTTAATCCCGAACTCCTAATTTATCCCTCCCCCAACCTGCAACCTCTATCCCCTTTGGTAACCAGAGTTTGTTTTCTATGTCTATTTCTGTTTTGTAAATAAGTTTATTTGTATCATTTTTTTGATTCCATATATATAAGTGATATTCTATGATATTTGTCTTTGTCTGGCTTACTTCACTTACTATGATAATCTCTAGGTCCATCCATGTCTCTGCAAATGACTCAGTTTTGTTCCTTTTTATGGCTGGGTAATATTCCATTGTATATATGTACCATATCTTCTTTATCTATTCATCTGTCGATGGACATCTAGGTTGCTTTCGTGGCTTGGCTATTGTAAATAGTGCTGTAATGAACAGTGCGGTGCATGTATCCTTTTGAATTATAGTTTTCTCTGGATATATGCCCAGCAGTGGGATCGCAGGATCATAGGGTAGATCTATTATTAGTTTTCTAAGGAAGCTCCATAATGTTCTCCATAGTGGCTGTGCAAATTTCCATTCCCACCAACTGTGTATATATAATACATACATAGCAATATTAACACCTACGTTACTAGAGTCGTCATGAGGATATGATAAATGAGATAGCGCATGAAAAGTGCTTAGAAACGTGCCTGCTTCCTGAGCACTGAATAAATCTGAGTTACTCTTTTACCTGCTCCCTACACCATCTCACACTTAGCTCTACTTGTCCAGCCTGAGGTAGTATTAAGTGTTGCTCTGTGTAGATTGTTCAAAAATATAATGAAAACATAGACATGTATATGCATTATGACTGATATAAACTGATGAATGTCTAGAAACGATTAGCAAATTAGTGAGCTGGGCTTGTGTTAACATTGTTGTTTCCTACCTGGTGCTTTGTGGGTTTAAACTGAGGATTGTATTATGGAATGTCTGCATATCAAAATAGTACTGATGATACTATATTAATATTTTCCTTAACTAGACAATATACTGACATTTAAAAAATATTTAATGTTACAAGTGCCCATAATTAGTAGAGCAAAGTTCAGTTAAATAGTGAAATCATTAGGTTCAAACCTTAAATGTCAGCAGAGGCACAGTCTCCTAATTTGGGGCAATTATCTGGTTCACACAGATATGTCATGATATATATATATATATATATATATATATATATATATATATATATATATATATATATATATATATATATATATATATACAGGGTAGGGCTTAGAGAAGACAATTTAATTAGTTTTTTTTTCATTTACTCTTTTTTACAACTCCCAGTAGTGAACAATTAGGCTGATGAACCTGTTGCTCTGCATCTGAATTACCAAAACGTAAAAACATGATGAAATGTTTGTGCAAAACATGGTATTTGTTTTAGAAAAGCAAATGAAGACTATTCTTTTCCTAGAAGACACACCAACATTGTTAATTTTAACATTCAGAAATGTAGTAATCACATTGAAGTGTTTAACCTGGTACATTAAAGTCAGATATCCTAAATTCTATTGACTCCAATTTTGAATTTTTAATAGTATGAATATCCTTCTATGAATGGAAATACTATAGAGTGGCTTGTAAATAAGTTTAGTGGTTTCTGCAAATGTGGATTCAATTACTTCTAAATTAGCCTTACATCAAGAATTTAGAATACGGTTCAGTTTGTAATCAACTTTTCAGTTATAAAAACTATTTCAGGGCTTCCCTGGTGGCGCAGTGGTTGAGAGTCACCTGCCGATGCAGGGGACACGGGTTTGTGCCCCGGTCCGGGAAGATCCCACATGCCGTGGAGCGGCTGGACCCGTGAGTCATGGCCGCTGAGCCTGCGCGTCCGGAGCCTGTGCTCCGCAACGGGAGAAGCCACAGCAGTGAGAGGCCCACGTACCGCAAAACAAAAAACAAAAAAACAAAAAAAACCTATTTTATTATCCTTTGAAACCACAAAAACTAAACAATAACCCATTTTTCCATCTTAATTAATTTATGTTTTTGTTTAAAAATAAGCAGTTCTTTAACCAAGTTAGGAACATAACTGAGTACTAAGAAGCAGATATAATTACACACATGCCATTCTAACTCTTCTTATTTTAGTTTAATACCGAGAGGGAGGATTTGCCACAACTGATTGCTTCTCTTCATCAGCATCTTTCTGTAAATTTGGTGGGTACTCATTTCACTCAATTATCCAAGTACATATGAATAAATCTATTTTTGAAATAACATTATTAGGCAATTATTACTTGAACATAAGTTAATTTGTATTTCACATTTTATCATTTTTCCATCAATTATGTTTTTTCACTAAGATAATTTATAGCTCAGGAGAAGAGTAGATTATAAGGGAAAGGGACTATAGGAACTGGAAATGAGACCACATCTATTTGACATATAGGGATAAACATATGTGTATTTGGCAAACAAGATTGGCTTGGAAATCAAGTCCTTTGGAAATGTTGTCAATGTTTCAGATTGCTGATCTGTGCCAAAAAGAGACTAAGACTATGTTTGTAATGGAATATTTTGAGAAATTGATCTCTACTATAAACTAGTTTATCCATTGCCACCTATAAAATGTGTGGCTGTCAAGAATTCAGCGCTTGTGCTGGACTGCAGTCTCCGTGAAGGTAGGGATCACCTGGCTCCTTACCTTGGCCCACCAGCCCTGCATGCCCGGGGTCTTCCCTCCCTCACCAGCCTCACCTTCTTCCCTTCCGCTTGCTAACTGCACGTGAGCCGCGATGACCTTCTTCAGCTCCTGGAACTCTCTCTGTTCCTTTCTGTGTCAGAGACTTAGCTAACTCTTGCGTGTCCTAATCTGACCCCAGCTTAAGATTCATTTCCCTCACGTGTGGCTCTCATCATAATTGTCTCCTTCCCTTGTAGGAATGTGAGCATGGCGAAGACAGGATGCACATTTTCCTTATTCACGGCTTTATCCCACTGCAGGGCATAGTATCCTGCATGGGGCAGGAGGACAGTGTACACTTGCTGAATGAATGAAACCACTGGCAATGAATTCTTGGAAAATCATATACCAAAGTTGTTATTAAGCCAATATATTGTTTCCAACAATTTTTCCAGCTCTAAAATTCAAACTATTTTATATAATGTGTACTCAGGTACAAATGTAATTATATTTATTTATATTTACATGCTTACTCGGAGCGCTTAGAGGGCACAGTTAAATGTTCAGGCGCAAATGCTAGCTTTGGTGTATTTGCTGGCTGCATAGATTTGAGCAAATTACTTGAACTTTTATTTTTATTTGTTTATTTATTTATTGGCCGTGACCTTGCAGCATGCGGGGATCTTAGTTCCTTGACCAGAGATCAAACCTGTGCCCCTTGCAGTAAGAAGCATGGAGTCTTAATCACTGGATCATGGGGGAAGTCCCAAATTACTAGAACTTTTAAAGTCACCTTCTGTAAAACGGAGATCATAATGCTCCCCTTCTAGCGTTGTGCAGCCTAAATGGGATAGTGTATATAAGGTAGTTCTGGCGTGTGATAAGTACGGAATATATGTTAGCTTTTTTAATTTTTTTATAAAGAATACTACTAACAGTAGAATCCCTAGCGCCTATGTAAGCAGCTACAGTCATCATGGGCAGATTTGCTTCTTCCGTAGTATTAGACTTTCTTCAGAAATGGTATTTGTATCTTGTTGTGAATCCTAAGAAGGAAGACCTCATGTTGTTGGAAGTGCAGCATGAGACTGGGCTCGTGTGACTTGAGTTACTAGGCAGTTGTGTGACTTTGGCAGAGTTATATAACACTTCTGGGGTTCTGGTTGGCTGTAAAAAATGCTTGGACAAAATAATCTCAGAATGGAAATTCTCTGATCGAAGCTCAAAGACCTACAGCATTGTGTGGAGGTTCAGCCCCTCTTTCAGACTTTAAGACCTGTGGGTGTAGTGACTGGCTTGCTTTCGACAGTTGGGGGAAGGAAGGAGATACAGGGGGATTGGCTCTAACACTACCAATATTTTACCCAGGGAAATGTGGGATAAATAAAGCTCGTGGCAACCTGAAGTCTAAAACACCTCATCTGTGGGGGAGTTCCCTGGTGGGCTAGTGGTTAGGTTTCTGGACTTTCACCCCACAAGCCCTGTAGTGCGGTCAACAAAAAGAAAACCAAAAAAAAAAAAAAAAAATTTAAAACACCCCTTTTGAGATATATATATATATTCATTTTGTATATATATAGCCAAAGCTCATTGTTATGGATAGAAATTCGGAATACAATCCGGTAGTGAACTGATCACACCACCTATGTTTTTCTTTCTCTCTCTTAGTCTATAAATAACCTGAACTTTAGAAAACAATTTTAAATGCTAAGGACATCTTTGATATAACATAAAGTAGTTCCCGATGAGGGTTGCTTGTTCCCCCCATAACAGGAAACAGCCCCCCTCAGCCACTTCATTTCCTATTCATTGTATGAATGTGTATATGTATAAATGAAGAACAATGGCACATTTAGTCTAGAAGCAAAAGGAGATGTTCACAACCAGAAAGTAGCATTTGATACAGAAAGGGAGGGTGTACCCACACACATAAGCAAAGGAAGGCAACTAATGAATAAAACATCTTTTTAGAAGTGCAGAAAAGTCAGTTGCACCATGTTAAAGCCGTTGCCAGGCAACATATCTTTTCACAATAAACACTTGTGAGTCAGATAACTCATGGAGACATTGAATTGGCAAATGTAACTGCTCTCAGGCAACTTCTGCAGGGTAGAGAATGCTCACAATCCTTTGCACAACATCAGGAATGCATCTCTCCTTGTAACAACTTCTCCTTTGAACCACATCATTTGTTTTCGTCTCTTCATGGGAATTCCCAGTCTTTATGCCCAATCCCTCTTTATCTTGCAGGCATCAGGATGCACATGCAGATCAGGAACACATTCTTCACGGTCTAGGGCTGGGAGAATGCAGGCATCCCACCTCAGGTGTGGAATGTGCAACTTCTGCAGAGGAGTTTAGAAATAGGGAAAGCCAGGGCTATGAAGAATCTCTATTGGCTCAAGAGAAAATTAAAACAAAACAAAACAAACACCACGCACGTTTCTTTATTAAATCCATTCAGTGAGAGAAAGAAAATACCCCGAAACTTGGTCACTGGGAAAGATGCAGGACACATCCGGAATAGTGATTGTCTTTCAGAGGATGGAATGAGCTGACCTCAGGACCACCCACCCTTGTATTAGCAGAGCAGACGGAGAAAGCAGATTTTCAAACAGTAACTTGCTATCTGATATTCCTGGCAGAAATACAAAAACATACTTCCAGCTCAAATTTATGGCACTATAATGTATTCCCTCTGAGCTTTCCAGATCGTTCCCGTTGCCAAATGTCACCAAAACGTAATCACAGCGACTAAAGAAATTAAATGTTCGGTTAAAGAGAAGCCCGAAAAAAGAAAATGAGTAAGGGAAAGAAAAGCCCCCAGATTGGTAATAAATTAATGCCATATCAGGCTTTTTAGTCAGTGAGTTTAGAGCCAGGATTTTACAGTGCTGCTATGGTGTCATGTGACCAACGTAGGGAGAGTTCCTTTCCTGCCGATGGGCTACACTGCACAAACCAGGGCTCCGTAGGTTCTGCTTTGTTTAAGTATTGCAGCAACAATGGCCACCTTTAAAAAAATAATTTTAGATTATTCTCACTTCATGCTTCAAAGCATATCTCATTTTTTTGTGATAGCAAGATAAGTAACAAATAACCTTTTGTTACTTTAAGAGAAATATGAGTTCAATATTTCCCATGTTTATTGAATGAGAGATTAAACATTTTATCGCGGAAATTCCCTCCCCCACATGCTAAAGGTTAACATTTGTACACATCCTTCCAAATACTTTACTATCCTCCCATTATCCATTTTTTGGTGTGTACAAAATTTCAAAATTTGATTGTGTTGAATAATATGACAGTTTCCTTTGGGGGAAAAATGAATTAAGGTAACAGCGATCGAAATGCAGCAATTCTGGAAAAAGAAATTTAAGGCTCTTTTGTATATTTGTACAAATTTTGGAGCTGGGTATGGTCTTCAGAATTTACATATTCCAATCATTTTGTGATATAGTTGTAGAGATCAAGAATCTGGAGTCTGAAATGACTTACTTAAGTTCATCAATCTAGTTTGTTAGCTGACTCTAAAACTCAGAAAGTGGGCTCTTAGAGTTAGCAATACTTTCTTACGTATTATTTCTGCCTCTTCCTTATAATGAAATATGATATGACTTCAAAACACAAATGAAGGAGTATTATCTCCAAAATTTAGAAAGGAAACGAATAAAACCGTAATGCCATTTTGAAATAGTTATCTATATTTCATAATATGTTTCTTCACTTTTAAGATCAAAATTTATTGAGGTGAGAACTCTGTCTAAACATGTGTCTTGAATATATTGGTCAGCCAATGTCAAGCACTTGTGTTGTGTAGCAATTTATGTGGATATTAATCACTTTAATAAGAATGCCCATGCCTACTCATTAATTTTTTTCTTTTAGAAATATAAAAACAAGCAAATCATAGGTCATTTAAGAAAGACTTGAAATACTGTTAGTGTATTAAAATTGATTGTCCAATTCTATAGTTGGTATTGTAGACTTAATTGTCCAATTCTACAAGTCCATATGTGTTTTTCTTAGAACTAAATATTGTCACTTTATTACATACGTCAAAAATTGTACTTTGGGGGGCTTCCCTGGTGGCGCAGTGGTTGAGAGTCCGCCTGCCGATGCAGGGGACACGGGTTGGTGCCCCGGTCCGGGAAGATCCCACATGCCGCGGAGCGGCTGGGCCCGTGAGCCACGGCCGCTGAGCCTGTGCGTCTGGAGCCTATGCTCCGCAACGGGAGAGGCCACAACAGTGAGAGGCCCACGTACCGCTAAAAGAAAAAAAAAAAAAATTATACTGTGCACCTGCCATATATGTTAGTCATCTTAATGCATTAGTCTTGGACAAGATACTAAGCTTATTCACCCATGAGACAGAGATAGTAACACTTGCTGTAAACATTCACACAGGGACAAAATGAAATCACAAATAGGAACTTATTATCTATCGTAAAGCACCATACAAACATAACAAAGTATATATTTTATTCCTTATATACAAATATCAGGAACAAAAGTACAATATTGAAATTTCCTTGTATTGTCTCAAAGGGCACAAATAATTAGCAGGAAATTAGTGTAGCAAAGAGATACTCTAAGTAGGTTAACATGCAAGTGTCTTTGACCTTTATGACCAACTGGGTGCTTGAAAGTATGGGAAAAATATGTTTGGCCAATGGGTTCTTATTATATGTCCATGAAGGTTTTCCATACATTTGTCAAAGTTTTAAAAATAATAAGACTTAAAATGTTTATTCTGAATAGACAAATTTTTACTACAAATTATGTTACAATTGAAATAATTAATTTTGTTAGAGAAATTCATATCAAGTTGTAATAATTTCAGCCTATCTTTTGTAACTGCATGTTTCTCCTATCGCTTTAAAGCTAATTTAGGCCACATTATATACAAAATTAAATCTTACTTTCATAGCTACACCCTTGGGGTTCAATGAAAAGGCTTTATGAGCTAGAAATTAAAAGTACTGGTTGAAATACTATTACATTATACCAGCTATTATTAAGGCAATTTACAAAGTTGGTGCTAAAACTATGCACATTTTTCATTGTCAGCCCTCATATATTTAATAAGCCCATGGGACTGTTTGGTATATAATTTGACAAATAAAATCAATTGAAAAGTAAATAGCAAATCAATGGCATTTATCACAAAAGAAAATTACACTATACCAACAGCAGCATTTACTTAACCCAATATTGTTATGAATTAACACATTTATACTAAGTGATTCCAGGAAGATATTTGGGTGCTGCATTCCTTGACTATGAATAAATATGGTTTCATCCCGGCAATTTCCTCTTTGAACATGGGAAAAATAATGAAATTTATGAGAGTATACTTTCAATAAAATATACTTCTGACTTTTTAAGACTCTCATAGTTTCTCTACAACAGTATGCTGTGATGTGTACATATGATTATGTTGTATGAAAGTCCGATGGTCCTCAGAAAATTTAAAATATATTTCATAATTTGAAAGAATTATTATATATATAATTTTAAGCTAGATAATAGACAGCTATAAATTATTCCTTTGAAAGACTTGAAAAGATTAGTAATATTTAAATCACTATAACATAAGCAAGCATGTGCAAAGGTGTGATTTTTATCATCTTTAGTCTTGTGTGTTAAAGTGGTTTACAGTTATTCCATATGACTGTATAAGTTCTTATGAAAAATGTATAAAACAAAAGACACTTTGAGACATTTCTGAACTTATTTTTTAAGTACATCATGAAATTTTTGGTATGTGTTATGGTATTTCATAATGAAAAATCTTCTCTATCAAGAGAACAGTATTTGACGGCTTCCAGTACAAACACAAAATGGCTATTCGTGTTTTCCGTTGAAGGAAAAACAATTTAATGTTCTACTTGATAAACAACTGACATATAACACCTCTTTTAATGTTAATGTTTCATTTTAATGTTTAATTTTTGTATTCTTTTGCAGTAATAAGTGATATTTCCACATGGCGGTGTATCTTTTTGTTTCTTCTATTCAGTATGGCTGATACTTTTGAACAGGTTGTGGTAACTACATTGTAGATTAATAAAAGTAATGTTGTCTTCATACTGTGTCAACCGTTAGGTTTAGGAAGAAGCAGGGGATAATTTTAGGATCTAAAAGAAGTGACTAGAAAGGTTAGAGTGAAAACAATGGAAAGTTTTCTATTCAGAAGAATCCAATCTTTTTTTGAGAACATGATACTTGTCAGGCCAAAGCAGGGGTAACAAATCCAAATATCTACATACACCTGTCACTGTGTGAATTGTGGCAATATACGACCACAGAGAATGGTGGTCTTGGAATGAACTAATGAGCAAGGGCATGCCTGCTTAGATGCAAGCAAATTGAGAAATTTAAAAACCACTATGAGACCAAAGTAAAGACTTCTGAAGGCTGAATTTGCCCAATAGGGTTATCATTTAGCAATCTCTGAAAATTTAACATTACTCTGTGTGTGTGTGTATGTGCGTGTGTGTGTATGTGTGTGTGTGTGTGTGTGTGTGTGTGTGTTTTCTCAGTTTCTAGTCATGAAGTCCCTAAGGAGGTGGAGAGTGGGAAGGGGTACAGTAACTGGTTGAAACCGTTCCACAAGGAAAATTCCACTAGATTTCAAAGAGACTAATATGTTACAAATAGTCTAGAAATATACCACATATATTGCAGACACTTGAGTAGATTTTGGTTGACTACTAGGTAACTCCTGGTGAGGGCAAAATAAAGCATATGAATGATATATGTTAAATTAGTAAATTATCTAAAATTTATACTACTTATTAGGACAATTTCCATTTTGTCCAAAACACGAGGAAAATGGATTCATAATTGTTTACTTGGAAAAGCTGAAAATGTTTTTTTTCTGAATTTCCATATTCATAACTCCAGCAAATAATTAATGTAACTAATTTGATTGCATGGAAAGTAATTTGATTTTATGATGTCTACAACAATTAAATTTATCAAGACCCATAAATTATGAAAATAGAAAAAAGCATAATAATGTGTGAAATTTCAACTATTGAAAATGTTTCTATAAGAGGAGTTTTTTATATATCAATGCTTAGATTATTTTATAATTTTATAATAAAACACTTGATTTTTAGTTTAAGAACTGAAATTTGGATTTAACCTTTGAATAGTGCTACATTGATGTTAATAATATATATTATTTATTTAAAATATTCTGAGTGTTCCTATTTTTGGAACCATTCATTTGGGGCTATTAAGCCAGAAATTTGTTTGCTCTCAATAAGATTGAAGGTCAAAGCTCTATATTTATGATGAAATAGAAGATAGCCATAGAATTAACGTTTAATTCCCTAAACAGTTAGTTCACATGCTTTTCTGGTGTCTCTAAATGAATGATTTTAAATATGACTAATAAGTAAATGGGGGTAAAAGACTACATTACTTAGGAATTTTATTAGGCTGTCAATTTAAATACTCATTCCTCAGGCAAAGTGCAACTTCACATTTAAATAAATGTATATTAAACACTTTAAATTGATAGCACCAACTCTTCCCTTGGGTATGAATCATTTAGACTTTTCTAGTACACTGTTGTAAAGCACAACATTATACTACATTAATCTAGTATATTAATATCTTTGATTATAAATTCACCATTAAGAGGTAAAAGTATGTCTGATGATTCTAATGAAGTTCAAAACTACTACACAAAGTAGCAAAATTATTATTGTTTATGTTCCATCAAGAAAAAAAACCATTAGGTTTCAACTGTATCAATTATTTTAAAGCCAATTATTAAAACAACAAAACCTCCAAATTTGCTCCGTTAAATGGTCTTCAATTCATTAGCCAATTAAATTTGATTATTTATTCACACAAGAATTCACAATCAAAATGCATGTGATTTTGTTCCCTATCCTTGGTGTTGTTAGGATATAAACTATGTTATTGTTACAGCAGATCATTTTTAGATACATCAGAATTATGAGAGAAAGTTGAAATGAGATATTCAATTTGACATACTGTTCTTTTTTCTTGAAAGCCCAGATTTTAAAATTTCAGATTATACTGAACCGATTTGTTGGTTTCAAAGCTTGTCTGACACTCACACGTTTTAAACTGATAGGAATAGTACAGCACCAAACCATTCCTGGTGTGCAGGAATACATTTTACAAATTTAACAACAGTGAACTCTTTACTGTATAGATAGATAACGCATATATTGTTAACTGATAAAACAAATATGAAAATATCATTTAAAGCTGAACTAATGCTCTAACTGAAAGCAAATTATTTAATTTTAACTTACTGTATTTGAAGATCGAGGAAAATTGTATTGTTTGTTTAAAATGTTAATGTATCATTTTCTGCTTGACCTTTTAAAAATCTGGGTAGAGTGAATACTTAAAGTGATTTTGGAGATTATCTACTAATTTACCTAGATTATTTGTAACCAATAACATATTAATATGTTAAGTAAAAGGATTGCAAGTAAAGAAATTACAGATGAAATGTTCACAAATATTTTAAGTGAGTTAAGTTCCAACTTTATTTTTGTAAACCCTTTCATGTTCATAAATATATAATGGCTCACCACGTCTACTAAGTGTTTACTTCGATTCTGACAGCTAGCCAATCCTTCATTAATTAAATATATCTATCCAAGTTGGTTTTTTAAAGACATACCAATGAATTCAAATTAGTTTGTGAAATGTTAGGCAAATCAAATTTCGATTCCCCCTACTTTGAATATCCACTTGTCTAGATTCTTCCCACCTGCTGTCATGTGTTAATTTTTTTTTAAAGCTTCATCTATTTGCAAGAAAAGAAAGAAATTGGTATTGTCTTGTGTTGTTTCATCCTTAAAGCGAAACCATTTGCAAGAAAATTATAGGTCCCTAGTGTTGAGCTTCTTTGCATATTAATTTTGTTAGCCTTACCTCCTGTGGTCTTTAGTTCTGGAAGGTCTATTAGATAATACACAAGATAAATTTTTCCCTTGTATCTCTGAGCTAGTAGAAAATACATCCATTTTCTCTTAAAACTGAAATTTGCAGTACTAGTCACGCATATTTTCCCCTATTTTACAAATAGAGATTTATTTAATTAAGCATGTTAAGCACTGTAATAGTCAATATTAGTTATATTCCTGTAACCCAAGTTCCTGAGAATACATATTAATGTTACGTAAATATAAGTATTGCACAGCGTTCCAAACTAGTCAACATAATATCACGAAATGTGAACTTTGAATAAAAGCCTGAAATCATAAGGATTACTTTTTACTATAAATAAGTATAGTTCAAACAATGTCGAAAGAAAATCATTCATTCACGTTGGAAATATAATGATACAAAAATAATCTATTTTAGATGGAAATCATCCATTGCTAGTGACACAAGTATATGAGGATTTTATGAAAGAAAGACATGTACTTATAACTTTTTAAAATTCCAGATATTATTCCTTCATTTCTCTCTTTATAACATTTCACTAGAATCTAAAATTAGCTTGCACTGTTTAGGTTGATCCTATTCGAAAGCTAGTATTTTGAACATTCCTAAATTTGACGTAGGAGTATTGAAACCAATTTAAGAGATTAAATATGACAATGAAAAGAGAATATAAGAGAGTGAAATAGTTATCTAGAAGTTAGACTAATTAAGAATAAATAATGAAGAGTGAGTTTGAGAAATCTTTCTCTTTAAAAAAAATTGGCACTACGTTTTTAGTCAGAGCATCGAAACTGTGCCGGCCGATAAAGGCAAGTGGTGGGATGTACTGGGAGATTGGGATTGACATATATACACTAATATGTATAAAATGGATAACTAATAAGAACCTGCTATATAAAAAAATAAATAAAATTAAATTTTTAAAAAAGGCAAGATGAACATTGTTTGCTGTTGAGAAGAGGCTCAGGGACTTACAGTCTGAGAATTTTATAAAATTTCTGAACAATTTTACTTTTTGGAATTGTCTTCCTATCATAGAAAGGAAGCAATAAAAATATTACCAAAATCAAAAAAGTAATCCTTCTGTATGTTATTTAAAACAAATCAATGATAATTTGTACTAATGGAAAAAAGTTTTAACAAGAGATTCACTAGATTTTTACATTTGTATATTTTTTAACATTATGAATTTATATATATATATGAGGGGCTAACACTAGGGAGGAATCAAAGTGCTTCAATATTTAAAATGATATATCCAATATTGACAATTTAAAAAATAGGGTTTATTATTAATAAAGCTTTCTTCAAACTCTTAGAACTGTCGAAGAGTTGACACTCTTTGTAGTCTAAACAGATCAAAGTTAAGAGAAAATAGAAATGATTGGTGACCTAACCTCTTCATCTGAATCTACCATCATGTTACTATCACCTTTTGAATATATTTAAAAATATTATATGATACTGAAGTAGAAATTAAAATAGATTTTACAATATATGAAATTACATTTCAAAAATCCAACAAAATATTTTGATGGGAACAAGGAAACCCTTACTTTCATATCTAAAACATATATTTTTTTAATCCATCTCGAGTAGAAAAATCACAGAATATATATATTTCAGAGGTAAACAAAAATGTAGAATAAGTAATATGTTTAAATGAAGTTCTTATTTTAATTAGGTATTAGAATTAAGTTTTAAGGTAAATATGAGCCAAACAGTTGAGGAATGAAAATTATACCATTTGTGTGTAAACCTTTTTTTTTTTTAAATTAATTAATTTATTTTTGGCTGAGATGGGTCTTTGTTGCTGCACGTGGGCTTTCTCTAGTTGTGGCGAGCGGGGGCCGTTCTTCATTGTGGTGCACGGGCTTCCCATTGCGGTGGCTTCTCTTGTTGCGGAGCACAGGCTCTAGGTGTGTGGGCTTCAGTAGTTGTGGCCCGCGGGCTCAGTAGTTGTAGCTCGTGCGCTCTAGACTAGTTGTGGTGCACGGGCTTACTCGCTCCGTGGCATGTGGGATCTTCCAGGCCCAGGGCTCAAACCTGTGTCCCCTGCATTGGCAGGCAGATTCTTAACCACTGTGCAACCAGGGAAGCCCGGTGTGTAAACTTTTAATGTTTTGTTTTCTTACTATCAAAATATTTTGTTTTCTATTACGAAGCTCAAGGATATTAAAATTATAATAACAGTTTAATGATATGTTCTTCTATGCTTCTTAATTTTATTGCTTTGTTTATATAACTACTGAGGAAAACATTATCCAGAAAATGATTTTAACCTTTAGGTATCTGATCAAAGTATAGAAGTCTGAAAGTAAGGCCATCTTATTAGAAATAGTCTTAAGAATGTTGGATAGGCTTACTTAGCTTCCTGGCTCGTGTCTTATGACAACAAAAATGTTGGAGCAGTAAGATAGTGACGTATGGTGATGTATTCCCCTAGAGAAAAATGGTGACCCCAGTCCTCACTACTTTGACTTCTTTCACTGCAGTTAAGCTTCAAAGCAGCGAACAATTTTGCAATTCTAAATTAGTTTAGATTCCTTAATTCATTTGCTTTCTCAATGATTCTAACACTGGGGAAATTGCACGAAATGTGTGATGTGGTCCCTTATTTTTTGTTAATAAGGAATATGTATATTTTTGATACATAGAAAGATAACCTTGTCAAATCATTTTTTATTTTTAAAATATTTGTTTTATTTAAATTTTAAAACTGCACATTTTAATTCAGTTATTTACTGCACTAAAGCATATGCTTCTTAATTCTTTACCCTAAGAAACCTAAAATTCTGCATCTATCAAGTTTCCTCAGATTTTACAATAACTGTGATATTCTGATTCTCTTCTGAGCTACTCCTTATAAGTCATGCTCATTCCTAACTCTTTTCATTAGGCTCAGTGTATTTGAAATTTTCTCTCATTTTCTCTCACCAAGACTAAGTCGTTGCTTTCCTCAATGCCCAGCTCAAGCCAGTCAGTGTTCACTAAATACTAACCATAGTATCATAACATCTTTATGCACCAAAGATACATACAGATGTTATGACTATATGTATGCTGCTTCATGGGGCTGGGTAGCTGTTTTATCTAGTCATACCTTACCTCCTCAATTTAAATGTATGTTTCTTGAAAATAGGGACCTACTCATAAAATCTTTAATTAACAGGACTTAAAATCAAAATGAAACCTCATATTTCCTATTTTTATTGTCCAGGGTTTTTTTCACTTTATCATGATCTATGATATTACGGTGGCAACAAAAAGGTTTTTTTTTTTTAGCACCCATTGCTAATTCACTCAAGTTTAATTGTTAAACAGCCAACCAAATTAAAATGTGACAGCATGCGTATATGTCAAGGAAGATGAGTTCCTTTACGTATGTATGTGGCAGCTACTAGAAGTCTACAAAGTGTCTTGAATGAAAAGTTCAAGAAACTTGAATAAATCTTCTATTTATTATTGCCACAATGCTTGACAGCAGTCTGGACATAAAAAATAATGTTAAAAAATTATTAACACCAATGTAGTTATTAATTCACTTTATGGATTCTTATTACCTTATATTTCACTTGTTTTAAAAAAGTAAAAAATACTAGATTACTTACCTCAACAATTATGTATCTATACTTGATTTACTTTTATAGAAGCATATTTATGTCCTTCAGGTATATTTAAAAATCATTAGGTATGAAAGCAGCAACTAACACACTATTGTAAAGCAATTATACCCCAATAAAGATGTTAAAAAAAAATCATTAGGTATGTATTGACTTGAAATATTAGCACTGTATTAAAAATAAATTATCAGCCAAGTCTATAATTCAGATTATTGAAAAATATAAGATAATGTTAACATTTCTACCCTTAAAATTAATATAATTAAAATCCTGTTTTACTGAATATATTTACATTATACATTTTTTCTCTTAAAATATAAATGAATACATTTAAACAGTTTTTCTAATAATAATGCATTAGAAAGCTATTTTTTATTCTATACTGTGTAGATACTATAATTTTAAGTGAGAAAAGTCTTTTAAAAAAAGCTACATTAGCTTTCTCTTCCTCAGTGAGTTTCAGTTTTGATGATTCTTGGATTTTAAAAGGTACATTTCAAGAAATTTTCTTTCTTTCTCTCATAACCATCTCAAAATATAATTACTTTCCATAGAGTATAGAAAAGCTGTCGGGGCTCTTTATATTTTATAAACAAAGAGATCCCATTCTCTTTCTAACATAGGAAAGCAAGGAAAATAGATGCTGAAATCAGGAAATGGAAAAATGCAGGAAATGAGGTAGACGCCATGCAGAAAAAGAAAAAAGGAACCCCAGATGTAGTTCAATAAAACAGCCGCTCAGGAGTATCCACAGGAGTCTCCTCTCTCCCCCAAACAATCTACTTCCACTAGAAACACATTTGCCTGATACACGTTGCTCTCAATCCTCACTTGATCAATTTGTTCTTGGGTTTTTAAGTGACTTGAATGTGTTTTTTAAGTTGCTTTCAGTGTTTGACTCAAACACATTCATATATTGAACAATTAAAATTTCCAGTGATAAAATATTTTTAGTTGATCTGCGATGTTTTATTTTAAATTTGCTAGATGTATATATTTAAAATAAGTACTGAAAAACGATGTCAAATGTTAATTTTGTGAGCTTTAAAATGGTAAAAAGGGTTTTATCATCACATAAATTCTTGGCCACATTTACAAACAAAAATTGTTTTAAATATGCGACAGAAAAAAAAATTCATTTGTTGGCCTGAACAAGTAAAGGGTCTTTCACATGTAATTTGTAACATTATGTTTTATGCAGGGGCTGGTGCACAAATTCCACTGTGGGTAGTCAGGATTAGGGAGAAAGAACTGTTTCCTCTCTAGATTTAATAGCTGGAAGCATAAGAAAGTGTAACAGAATCTTTTTCCTCTAATTTTTCACTTACTTCCCCAGGGAATTTATTTTATGGGTAATGTAGAATGGCATATACCTTTTCCCCACCATCCTAAAATATCTCAAATATTAGAAAAGCATGCTTTCCCAAATTCCATGCTTTAATAAGCCATTTATGGAACAGAAGACTCTTTGTAATCCACGTTACACACATGAACAAATGTTTGATATGAAGACTTCATACTATGCCTGGGAAACCCCAGCTGACCTTTGTTTGTCAAAAAACTTTCACTTTCATCATGTGCAAAAGCCAAAAGCGTCCAGTTTTTAAACAAGTCATTTGACAACATGGGACTCTGATGTAACAATCCAAAACTAAACCCTGAAACTCAGCAGCTTGGGGTAATAAAAAGATGAAGGGCTAGGAAAGCTATTACACAGAGCTAGGTGTGTGTAGAAGGGAGACATCCAGAGAAAAGATGTTTCTGGAACCCATTTCAGAGCACACAAGACCTACTGCTCGCTTCTCAGCAGGACTGGTCCTGAACGTGGTATCCAGAAGATGCTAGCTCTTGGTTTTCCACGGAAGTCTATCACATCACAACAGTGCTTGCAATTTGGAGAAGATGGTAGAATTCCTGGATTGCATGAATACGGGAATTTATTACTTAGGTTTTAATAACTAGGGAATGAGAAAGGTGCAGGGCTGTAAACATTCATATGCAGAACTAACTAAAGCATGAAATTAGCTACATGTTAGTCTGAGTTTGACATCTGTCCTTGAAGGTATATGGATCCTGTAACCTGAAAAAGCTCTGGAAACTATAGGAACTGTCAGGCCCTTAGAGGTCTGAGGGTAATACTAAAGGCCCAAGAGGAGCGGCTCTGTTTCTATTGCTTGGATGACCTGAGGGAGCTAGATGAGTTGAACTTTGAAGAGTGCAATAGGTTTGGAGTACTCCCGAGGTTGGAAAAAAGAGAATTGTGGCCCAAGCACTAAAAGGTCACATATTCTGGAATGAAACTGATATAACCCCTATCTGTATCCTTTGAAGCATTCTCAGGAACATCAATGAAAGAAACCTATTATTTGAGGTCAACTGACCATAATATTTGTGGCAATTTCATTTTCTTTTGCTTATTATTTCATCAAATACGGTTATTTGATACTTCAGCACTATTTTTGAAAACTACTACTACTATATGCCAAGGTCTGAGGTATTTGCAGAGAGAGATAAAGATATACATGCCATAAACTTCGCTCCATTTAATATCTAGTTAGGAAGATAAAGCCAAAATGTAAGAAAAGTTTTACAACAATAGAAACAAAGACAACACATGATAAGTTTGGAAATCAATGAACACTCTTTATGGTTTGCATGGCACTCTGACCACTAACAGAAAAAATATGTGCTTATTCTATGTGTTAAAAAAATAAAATACTAGATTTTAGACTGGTATTCAGAGACAGGACCCAGGATCACTTCTAAGTTTTGATTGCCTGTTGCTCCTGGTTAGTCGTTTGTAGCAATACAACGAACTTTCTCAGCTGTATAGTTTGTCTTCACAATCGTTTATTTACTCACTCAACAAATATTCTTTGAGTGTTTACAATGCAAATGGAAATGGAACTAAACAAGACATATATGGTTCTTCCTTCCTGGAATTTGAAGTCTAGTAGAGAAGACAGATGTGGAAGAGTTAATTTCAAATGTAATCAGTGTTACAAAAAGAGATGTACACAGTGCTGTGTAAATACATGCCAAGATCTAATCTAGTCTGAAGGCATTAGAGAAGAGAAATGCCTTTTAAATCAAGATAAAATAGTAGGAAACTTTTAGTTAAGAACATGGAAGCAGAAAGAAGTAAATGGATTTTAGGGATACTGAAGAGACATAAATGACAAAGCTTAACTAGTCTCATGCTTGAAGTGTGACACCCACTTCTCTGCTTAAATGATTAAAGGGATGACAGTTTTGCATTTACAAATAAGGAGCCTAGAGTTTGGAGTAATGTGGGGGTCAAGAAAGAAAGGGAAAAATGCATTCCCTACCTGCGATGTGAAACTTCCAAGTAGGGGGTTAACTATTTGGATTTTGAGGTCACAAAGTGGTTTGCTCTGGCTATATGTGCTTGCGGGTCACTGTTATATATTATGGAGCCCCAAGGAATGACAATATTAATAAAGAAGGGAAAGGCAGCAGGAGAGCAAGAAAAGGACAGAGGAAAAGAAAGGGAAAGAAGTTAAGGAGAAGGAAATGTTCAGTCAGAATAAATACCCAGAAAGGTCCAATACATGAGTATTGAAAAGATTCTGTGTTACTTAATGTACTGTACTCTTCTAGTTATCTGTTGTAACAAATCACACCAAAACTTAGTGGCTTAAAGCAGTCATTTATTATTATTTTTCATGGTTTGGGGGTGAATTGGGCTCAGCTGCTCTATCAGATAGCTGCTGCCGTGGAATCGTCTGAAGGCTCGATCAGATAGGACAGCGAACATAGCTTTCTCCCTCACGTGCCCAGTACCTCTCTCCAGCAGAGGAGTTTACACTTTGCAGAAACTGCCAGGAGAGATAAGAACTACACCTAGATATGATACAGTGTTACTTTTTTTCTAATTCAATTTTTATTTCATGTTGGAGTATAGTTGATTTACAATGTTGTGTTAGTTTCACGTGTACAGCAAAGTGATTCAGTTATATGCAAGCATACGTCCATTCTTTTTCAGATTATTTTCCCATATAAGTTATTACAGAATATTGAGTAGAGTTCCGTGTGCTATACAATAGGTCCTTGTTGATTATCTACTTTATATATAGTAGTGTGTATATGTTAATCCCAAACTCCTAATTTATCCCCCCTACCTTTCCCCTTTGGTAACTGTAAGTTTGTTTTCGAAGTCTGTGAGTCTGTTTCCATATGGTGTTACTTTTGATGTTTTTGGGCTGCCTAGATTCGTGAGTTGCAGGCGTGTGAAAAATAATTCTCTTGATGGAGGAGTAACAGGGACTTACGGCAGAAGAATGTGTGTGATTGGAGATATTGTTATGGCGATCTTCTGAAAGTACATTCTGCTCTAAGTAAATTACAGTTATCATTTATTGCATATTCTGTACAATGCGATGTAGTAGAAACTTTATATACATGATCTCCAAAGTTTACAGCAAAACTTTTAAGGTGGATTTTGTTATCCTTTTATTACTAAGTGAGAAAATTAGCTCAATGTGGTTAAAACACTTGTCCAAGGTGTCATAGCTAAGAAAATAGCAAATACCCACTTACGGTCATGACTTCTTACCTTCAGTAAACCACTGAACTTATAGTGCTTTTATATAAATTTTTTGAAGTACAGATGATTTACAGTGTTGTGTTAGTTTCAGGTATATGGCAAAGTGATTCAGTTATACATACATGTATGTTTGTGTCGATTCTTTTTCAGATTCTTTTCTATTATAGGTTATTACAAGATATTGACTATAGTTCCCTGCACTATACGATAGGTCCTTGTTGTTTATAACTATTTATTTTATTTATTTTTTTGCGGTACGTGGGCCTCTCACTGTTGTGGCCTCTCCCGTTGCGGAGCACAGGCTCCGGACGTGCAGGCTCAGCGGCCATGGCTCACGGGCCCAGCCGCCCCACGGCATGTGGGATCTTCCCGGACCGGGGCACGAACCCGTGTCCCCTGCCTCGGCAGGCAGACTCTCAACCACCGCGCCACCAGGGAAGCCCTATAACTATTTTTAAGTGGTAATTACTAAGCAATAATTGTCTTGTTGGCAGCGGACAATATTCATTTAAGAGGGAGGAGAAGGAAAAGAAGGAAGAGGAGGAGGAAGATGGAGTGCAAAAAGAAAGAAACGAAAGCTCCATGGAGATGGCCAGATGCAGGCCGTGTTTCCTCCTATACCTCTAGTGCCTTGACTAGTGCTTAATACATACATGTTAAATGATTTAAAAAGTATTTAGCTATTCCCATTTTTTGAAAATTATAGTTAACCCTCCAAATAATCCCTCTCTATATGGTACTTTCCCTTGAAATAATGCTTATTGAAAATTTTTGGGAGCATATTGCTAATTAATGTAGACTTCATACTTGCCGTCACCAGCATCGTCATCATCACAGGGCATTAAGTTACTAGTTTCTGGTATTATTGAGATGCAGATTTTGTCCTCAAAACACTCCTCGTGTCAAAGAAAGGAGAAAAATATAAAGACATTAAAAAATCCCCCTAAATGTACATGCCAATCTATAATACGGAGGTTCCAAATCAAAGTTAAATGTATGTATGAAAAGATAAGGAGTGTATCATGAGTTTTATGTTTCAAAAGAAGTTTGGGGAAATCTTTTGGTTAGTATGAGAACATTTCATAGGATTTCACTGGTTCTTTGAATAAGGAAGACTTATTTGAATAAGGAAAAATCAGTGGTCATCCACAAGAGTATGCCCTGTGCTCCATTATTTCTGAGATTCCAGAAAGGCAAGCATCAAGAGAGAAGACCACAGGGGCAAGGAATTGGTAGGAGAATGCTGAGTATTTGTGAGCAAAACTTCTCTTTCTAGCTTCAATGCCAGCAGGTAGGACCTTTTGAATGCTGCCCTTTTCCTTTTTCAGTTTTTTCTCTTTTGCTCTTCTGTTTGATCTCTTACCTCCTGAACTTGACAATCACTGTGCAGGCACCCTGCCCTGCACCTGAAGTGCTAGCTAAGCTCAGTGAAAAGTATTTAGGGACTGGTTGTAGAATCTTTGGTGTTTTAGGGACTGCCAAACCTTCCGCTGTCTCTAAGAGGACAAATGGCTTTGAACAAGCATAATTCAGCTATACGGAATGGCCTTAGATGAACTCATGTCTTGTACTTCTCCACAATGATGGTTAATATCTTGACCACTGATAATATGTAAAATAATTTAATAGTTAGAAATGATAAGCCTGGGTTTTAAAAATCATAGAGGTCAATGTAAAGCCTATAATTTGGATCCTAATAAAGTCAGCAGTGTATTTTTATATTGATGAGATCTGGTCAAAGGGATTTAGTTGACTTCAGTTTCAATATAAACTAACACATAATCCTTTCACCACCACCAATAAGACTGGCATAACTTGAAGATTTCTTTTATTAAAAGTTAAAAGTACAATGTCTGGCATAAGGAAAGAAATAGAATCACTATACCCATTCTAATTAAACCACAGCTGTGTTACTGAATTTAGTTCTGATCGCTGTATTTTATAAGAAGAAAGCACTTGGTGTAATAGTGTCCGAAAGCTATCTCAAAGGATAAATATTAGAAGTTACTAGAGGAAAGACAGGAAAGGAAAATGTTAAATGGAAAGTACATAATATCCAAACTTGCGTAGAGTCATCTGGTGGGGAAATCAAGGTTCAGCAAAGTAGATTAATTTCCTTATCTGCAAGTAAGGAACCTATATTCATTCATTCTTTGAATAGTTATTGAGCTCCGCTATGTGCCAAGCATTGTACTGGGTGCTGTTGATATGGAAGGGAACAAAACATACAAAAATTTCTATCTTCATGGAGCTTGCATTGCTTTTCTTCATCTTGAAATGTAAAAGTTCAGAGTAGGTTGCTATCTTTAATTCTAAGCTAAAAATCTTAGCAATGTGTTAGTTAATACCATTACTGGCAACAAAAATGCTGCAGAAACTCTTTATGCGGGGTTTTAGATCCCTGCTATGTGGACACTTCAGCTGCCTTTAAAATTAAAGACAACATAGAACACATGATTCCATCATGTGTTCATGGGTAAGTAACTAAAGAAAAAAAACCCACAGTGTGAACTTACTCAACAAGGGCTAACAAAAATATTGAGTCTGTAGAGGTTCATCTGAAATCAGACAACTCACCTTTCTCAAACTTTGATTTCAACTTTCACATGTGCATTCACGCCATGTATCGTATGGGTCAGTGGGCTGAAACCACATGGTTTTTAAGGCAGTTAACATTATCAAAGGAGCATCTGGAGGATGTTCAAGGTTAATGAGAATTCCATCCATGAACATTTCATTGAACTTTGGGAGTTCCTTCTAAGGTGTCTAGATTCAGTGTTATCATTTTTATCAATATGAGCTAAAATTTTGCTTATATTAACATTCTCTTTTCACAAATAAAATGTCAGAAATGAATAAACAGCACTCTCAAAATTTCCCCCACTTAATATATAAAAGGTTGTAGACTTATAAACAACCAGCCACATATATATATATATTATATAATATATATATATGTATATATATACAAGCACACATAACACAAAAGCAAGTAATGCAAATATGGTCTCAAAGTAGCTTTCTACAAAACATGGATATTTGATTGTATTGCAGCACATTTAAAATAGTCTATTTTTATTTTGAGGTACATTTCTTATGCCCAAAGTTGTTTTTTCCTTTTGTTTCCTAAAAAAGTTCACTCAGTATAGCCTGTTGCCGGTGAGGGCACTGAGGCTGAGAAGGGTGAAGTGATTTCTCTAAAATTAAACAGCTAGTAAAGGGATGAGTCAAGATTGGTTGAAATGGGTGATCCTCTGACTAGACGGCCCACGTGTCTCACTCTTTAATTCTGGCTTCTCTGGTTGTCCTGACCTAATTTGATTTTTTAAAGTGTTTTTTTTTTTTCTGTTTTCTGTGCATTAATGTTAAGTTAGATAATAGAACAAAGAGAAAATTTTCAGGAGTGGAACTCTGATTCTAATGTGCACACACACACACATACACACACACACACACACACACACACACACACACAGGTACTGACTATTCTCCAGAGGAAAAGTAATTTCAAAGAGTTAGGTCTTAAAAAAAAAATCAAAAGCCTGCCTGCAAAATTGATTTGATCAATTTTTTGATTTGATCTTACTCTTTTCACTATTTTCCAAAGGAGGTGTGGTGATATTTAATATGGTCCAGACATTTTTATTTATTTTTATTTAACTATAGTTGATTTATAATATTGTGTTAGTTTCAGGTGTACAGCTTCAGATTCTTTTCCATTATAGGTTATTACAAGATATTGAATATAGTTCCCTGTGCTATACAGTAGGTCCTTGTTGGTTATCTATTTTATATATATTGCTGTGTATCTCTTAATCCCATATTCCTAATTTATCCATCCCCTTCCCCTTTTCCCTTTGGTAACTATAAATTTGTTTTCTATGTCTGTGAATCTGTTTCTGTTTTGTAAATAAGTTGATTTGTATTATTTTTTTAGATTCCACATATAGGTGATATATATAATATTTGTCTTTCTCTGTCTCACTTGCTTTGCTTAGTATGATAATCTCTAGGTCCATCCATGTTGATGTAAATGGTAGTATTTCATTATTTTTTATGGCTGAGTAATATTCCATTATATATATGTACCACATCTTCTTTATCCATGCACCTGTTGATGGACACTTAGGTTGCTTCCATGTCTTGGCTATTGTAAATAGTGCTGCTATAAACATTGGGGCACATGTATCTTTTTGAATTAGAGTTTTCATCTTTTCTGGATATACGCCTAGGAGTGGGATTACTGGACATATAGTAACTCTAATTTTAATTTTTTAAGAAACCTCCAGATTGCTTTCCATGGTGGCTGCACCATGGTCCAGACATTTTTGAAGGGGAAATCACGATCCATGTATAAATGCAGTAGTGATACTTCCTCACTCAAAGATGGCAGTAGTTCTTAGTTGAGTTGTTGAGACCTTTATTGAAATATAACATACATACAGGAAAAAGTACACAAATTACAACTGTGAAACTTGACTCTTTATGAACTGAACATACCCATGTGAGCAGGACCCAAATCAAAAAAGAGTATATCATCAACAACCAAGAAGACCCTGCTGTGTCTTCCATTCTCATGTCTCTCCAGTGATAATCACTATCTTGACACCACAGATTAGTTTTGCCAGGTTTCTAATTTCATATTAAATGAAATTTGCAGTATATATATATAGGTACAGTGTTTTCACTCAACATTTTGTTTCTAAGATTTTTCCATTTGTGTTATGTGATTGCAGTTTGTTCATTTTCATTGCTCTATAGTATTCAGTGAGTAAATCACAACTTATTTATGTATTCTACTCTTGATGGACATTTTGGTAGTTTCCAGTTTGGGGTTATTATATATGTTATTGCTATTAACATTCTTTTGCATATATTTTGATGGATATATATATATATATATATATATATACATACATATACACATGTATATATACATTTCTGTTGGGCAAATACCTAAATGTGGCATTGTCCAATACATTTGGAAAGGTCACTCTAATTTTGGCAAGTACAAAATAAAGGTCTATGTAAAGAGACATTTCTCTATCTCTACATGTATTTAAATTGTTGCTCCATGTGCATATAAAAATGACCTTTATTAAGTTGTGTTGACAAATCTTGAAAAATAAGGAAAAAAATATGATTGCTTATATTATTCATCACCTAGAGGTAATAATCACACGTAGTGTTTTTTAGAGCCTTTAATGATGTGATATGCATCTATATTTACATAGCTAAAATTATATCTACTCAGGTTACTTCCATTTAGCAGTATATTATTAGAATGTTCTCATGCCATAAAAAGAAGGATTGTTTGGAATGGTGGGGTGAAGGTAACCAGTGGTGTTATAGAGGCAAAGGGTGAATGTTTTAAGATAAAGTAGTCGAACACTGGAGTGAGGCCAAGAAAGGAAACATTTAAAAAGAGTCTATTGGATTTAGCAACTTGGAGATTATTGGTGACCTTGGTGTAACGACTTAAGTGGAATAATGGAGTAGAAGCCAGATTGCAGTGGCCTGATGGGTGAATGAGAGGCGAGGAAGGGGAGGCTGAGTGCTCACTAAATTTGGGGGAAATTTACTTTTCCTTGGAAGGAGTTACATGGGGACACATTTTACAAAGGTCTTTTCTTCATTTGCTTTGCTTTTTTTTTTTTTTTCTTTCCCTTCCATTTTCTTCCATTCCCTTCTCCCTTTCCTTTCCTTTTCATCTTTTTGTTGCTTTTATGGGAAATAATATTACAGTAGTCCCTCCTTATTCACAGGGTATATGTTTCAAGACTGCCAGAGGATGCCTGAAGCCACGATAGTACCAAACCCTATGCATAATATGGTTTGTCCTAGACATACACACCTATGATAAAGTTTAATTTATAAATTAAGCATGGTAAGATTAATACCAATGACTTAATTATGAACTAGAGTAATCATAATAATACACTATAATAAAAATTACCATAGGTCTTAGCAACCTTAGCATATAATATTTTTTTTTTCTTTCCTTATTAAGTTGAGAACTTTCACCTTTCACCTTTTCACTTAAAGGAGACACTTTACCACTTCTCTTTGGCATATCTGAATTGCAAGCATCACTACTCTCATGGACTTTATTAAGTAAAATAAGAGTGACTTTATTAAGTAAAATAAGAGTGACTTAAACACAAGCACTGTGATACCATGACAATTGATCTGATAACAGAGATGGCTACTAAGTGCCTAAGAGGTGTGATTTGCTGGACAAAGGATGACTGCTGTTCCAGGTGGGATGAAGCTGGAGGATGAGAGATTTCATCACGATACTCAGAACAGAGTGCATTTAAAACTTATGCATTGTTTATTTCTGAAATTTTCCATTTAATATTTTCAGACCGTAGTTGATCTTGGGTAACTGGAACCGAGGAAATCGAAACCTCGGTTAATGGGAGGACTACTGTAATACTGTAATTCCTATCGCCCCTCATGACCTTTTTGACACTTCAGCCAGAGCAAGGTGAACAGAGAAAAGAATTATGTAAGGTTAAGAGATGTGAAATTTGCTCGACTCGGGGTTGTAAATGGAGTTTGGTTATAAAATGATTCTAATATAGATGTGGCAGGTTCAGACCATGTTAGCTGGCTGAGCCGCCAGAGCTGTAAACTCCTTTGGTCGTATTAGCTCCTTACCCACTCTACAAACAGGTTGTTGGTGAAAAGTTGTCATGGCACCTCTGCAGAAATCTTTCCCCAGGGTTTGAAGGGAATGTTGTTGGTCCAGAGCAGCTTTGAGGAAACGGTCTCTTAAATTCAGCATGTGTATTTTATTTACGATTTTTATTCTTTAAAAAAAGTAGTACATAGGCATAATAGAAAATTTTTTTTATTAGTAAGTATACCATTTCATTGGATGGTCTGATCAATAAAATAAATTTCATAATTTGGATCCTTGAGGGAATTTGGGGAGTTTAATTATTATTTAGAGATGCCAAGGAGGTCAGTGGGTGTCTAATAGGGGTGGGTGATGAGTTGCAAATAGAACGCACATATTTCAGAGGTTTGTCCTGCCCCAAACTGACAAGTATATCTCTGATTCTCATCTCTCAGCAGTAAGTGAATAAGGTTAAAAGGCAGAATTTACTGTGTTTTCCTAGTTCATATTTATCTAGAATTCTATGATCTCTCTTGAAGTTGCTGGGTTTTGTTAGATGTAAGGACGATGATAAATTTGCTTAATAATAAACACTATAATTCTCAGAGGAATTTGACATATTCAAGTCACTTCTCAGGGAGGATTTAATGATGAGTATACTGAGGGGCTTTCATGCTTTTAAAGCTAACATCCTTTTGAAAACTAGGAACCAGCTTATTCTGAAGCATTATGATGAATGACAAATTACCCTTGTCAAAATAGTTGAAAGTGTAAACATGTATTGATTTGCTAGTCCTTGGCTATGTATATATTTGTGTGTGTGTTTTCCGTTCTGAGCCTCAAGGGTTAATGCATATTTATAAAGGGATATTTTTGCTACTAGAAATTAAAAGGTTTTATTAAAAAAAGGGAAAAATTAAAGGATGGTGTATACGTTTCTTGTTGCTTGCCTAATAAATTACCACAACCTTGGTGGTTAGAACAACAAAAACTTATTCCCTCACAGTTCTGGAGGCCAGAAGTCTGATTTGCAGGTATGGGCAGGGCCACGCTCCCTCCAGAAGCTCTAGGGAATATTCTTTTCCTTGCCTCTTTCAGGTTCTTTTAGCTCCAGGCGTTCCTTGGTGTTTCTTGGCTTGTAGCTAGCATTCCAATCTCTGCAGTCTTCACGTTGCCTTCTCCCATTCTCTGAGTCTCTCCTTTGTCTTTTATAAGGACATGTTACTGGATTGAGGAGCCATCCAGATAATCCATGATGATCTTAACTCAAGATCCTTAACTAATTATATCTGCAAAAACCCTTTTTCCAAGTAAGTTCAAATTTACATGTTCTGGGGTTTAAGGCATGGACATATTTTTTGGGGCCCTCGATTCAACCTACTATAGATGGCTATTCCAGTATTTCACTGGGGCTTGACTAGATATGTTTAAAGTTAATTTTGCTTCATAAAATGTAGGTTTTGGCTTATGTATCATTTAGGATTGGTCATATATTTAAATAACTTGCTGAAATAAATGTAAAAAATGTAAATAACTTGCTGAAATAAATGTAGAAAAAATGATCTTCCAAAATCAAAGCTGGCATGAATTATAAACTGGGTTTATGCTATTTTCTTATAAAGTGTCACTTTAACTGCTAAATGGAAACGCCCACCATCTTTTTCAGTATCATGTGAAACATGCTGTAGTTTATGTATATCAGAAATTCTGTAAATGTTTTTGGCAACTACTGGGCTATGTTTTTTTCTGTTTTCAATTTTTATAATTTAAAATATTTATAGTTTCTTGTAGCACTGTCTTTCAAGTGTTCCTCAAATGGTGGGTTGCTCTGGTGCTGAAAAATGGGCCTGAAAATCAATAATACTGGAATAGAATTTCATTTGGATGAAACACTGTGAGGAAGGCCAAACAATCATGATTTTACTCAGTGCTGACATTTTGGAGAGAACACTGAGAAATGTAAGAGATAAGCCTGAAAATGTGAAAGAAGCATATGGTAAAAATATGCTAACATGACTGTAGATGTACATATTCTGTAAATTCATTACTCCATTGACATTTATTTTTATCTGAAGGGTTGTCTTGAATTTTGTGTGGTGTTCAGGAAATTATCCCTAACATAAAGTACAATTGCCTTATGTATATAATTCTGTATTCTGTTTTTTCTGTGATATTACATCATTAGCTTTTTCATGTTATTTTTTTAAAAAATTATTTATTTATTTTTAATTGAAGTATACTTGATGTACAATGTTATATAATTTACAGGTGTACAATATAGTGACTCACAATGTTTAGAGGTTACACTCCATTTATAGTTACTATAAAACATTGACTGTATCCCCTGTGTTGTACTATATATCCTTATATCTTATTTTATACATAATTTCATGTTATTTTGAATAAATACATAGTATTCTTCCATTTTGTATGTATAATTTACCTCACCAATTTCCCATGTTTCATTTATGTTCCTTCTACTATTTTTATCATTATGTGTAACACAATAATGAACATATTTGTGATATGATTTTTCCGTATTTCTCATAATGTAGTCATATTAGACCCGAAGCAGAATATCATCAAAGAACATGAATATGTTTGAGTCTTGTTAATATGTTACCAAATAATTTTCTAAAAAATGTTAAAATATTTTCATTTTCACAAGCAATATATAAATTTTTCCCCAGTTTTATTAAGATATAATTTACACACAGCACTGTATATGTTTAAAGTGTACAGCATAATGATTTGTCTTACATATATTGTGAAATGCTACCACAGTAAGTTTAGTTAACATCCATCATCTCATATAGATACAAAATAAAAGAAAAAATTTTTTTATTGTGGTAAGAATGTTAGGATTTACTCACTTAACTTTCAAATATACCATACAGCGATGTTAATTATAGTCATCATGTTGTACATCATATCCCTGTACTTATTTAAAACTGGAAATTTGTGCCTTTTGACTACCTTCATCCAATTCCCTCCCCACCACCTACCCACCCCCCACCTCTGATAACCACAAATCTGATCTTTTTTCTGTGAGTTAGGTTGTTTTATTTTATAAAGATTCCACATATAAGTGAGATCATACAGTATTTGTCTTTATCTGATTTATTTCACTTAGCATAATGACCTTAAGTCCAATCCATGTTGTAGCACAATAAATGGCAGGATTTTCTTCTTTTATGTGGCTGAAAAATATTCCACTGTGCGAAATATTATACCACAACTTCATTACCCATGCATCCATCAATGTACATTAGGTTGTTTCTGTGTTCCATATTTTGGCTGCTATAAACAGTGCTGTTATAAACATGAGGGTGTAGATATCTTTTTGAGTTAGTATTTTCATTGCCTTTGGATATATTCCCAGAAGTGAAATTGCTGGACTATGTGGTAGTTCTATTTTAATTTTTAAAAGGAACCTCCACACTCTTTTCCATAGTGGCTGTACCAACTTACAGTCCCACCAATAATGCACAAGAGTTCCCCTTTCTCCACCTCCCTGCTAATATGTATCTCTTGTCTTTTTAATGATAGCCACTCTAACAGGTATGAGGTGAAATCTCACTGGTTTTGATTTTTATTTCCCTAATGAATAGGGAGATGTTGAGCACCTTTTCATGTACCCATTGACCATTCATATGTCTTCTTTGGAAAAATGTCTAGTTGGGTCCTTTGTCAATTTTTTAATTGAATTGTTTGGTTTTTTGCTATTGAGTTATATGAGTTATTTATATATGTTAGATATTAATCATTTATCAGATACATGGTTTGCAAAATCTTTTTCTCATTCTGTAGTTTTTTTCATTTTATTGATAGTTTCTTTTGCTATGCTGAAGGTTAAATAGCTTGATATCATCCCACTTATTTATTTTTGATTTGTTGCTTGTGCTTTTGGTGTCATATCCAAAAAAATTATTGCCAAGACCCATGTCAATGAGCTTTTTTCCTATGTTTTCTTCTGGGAGTTTTATGGTTTCTGGTCTTATATTTAAGTTTTAATCAATTTTGATTTAATTCTTCTGAGTGGTTTAAGATGTTGGTCTAATTTCACTCTTTTATGTGTCAATATCCAATTTTCCCAGCACCATTTATTGAAGAAACTGTCTTTCCCCCCCTGAATATTCATGTCTTCCTTGTCAAATATTAGTTGACTATATATACGTGGATTTATTTTGGGGGCTCTCAATTCTGTTCCATTGATCTATGTGTCTGTTTTTCTGCTAGTACCCTACTTTTTTGATCACTATACCTTTCTAACATAGCTTGAAATCAGGAAGTGAAGTGCCTCCAACTTTGTTCTTCTTTCTCAGGGTTGTTTTGGCTATTCGTGGTCTTTTGTGGTTCCATATAAATTTTAGGATTGTTTTTCTATTTCTCTAAAACATGCCATTGGAATCTTGATAAGGATTGCATCAACTCTATACATGGATTTGCGTAGTATGGATATTTTAATAGTATTAAAACTTCCAATCCATGAACACATATACCTTTCCATTTATTCGTGTCTTTTTAAATTTCTTTCATCAATGTCTTGTGGTTTTCAGTGTAAAGATCCTATACCTCCTTGGTTAAATTTATTCCCAACTATTTTACCATTTTTGATGCTATTGTAAATATGATTGCTTAATTTTTTTCCATATAAGTTGTTGTTAGTGTATCAAAGCATTACTGATTTTTTTTTTTTTTTTTTTTTTGCGGTACGTGGGCCTCTCACTGCCGTGGCCTCTCCCGCTGCGGAGCACAGACCCCGGACGCGCAGGCTCAGCGGCCATGGCTCACGGGCCCAGCCGCTCCGCGGCATGTGGGATCCTCCCAGACCAGGGCACGAACCCGTGTCCCCTGCATCGGCAGGCGGATTCTCAACCACTGTGCCACCAGGGAAGCCCAAAGCATTACTGATTTTTGTGTATTGATTTTGTATCCTTCAACTTATTGAATTAATTTTATTAGTTCTAACAGTTATTTTGTTATATACAGAAAACAGAATTTTCTATATATAAAATCATGTCATCTGTGAATAGAGCCAATTTTACTCCTTCCTTTTCAATTCTGATGCCTTTTGTTTCTTTTTCTTGCCTGATTGCTTTTGTTTCTTTTTCATGCCTGATTGCTTTGGCTAGGACTTTCAGTACTTTGTTAAATAGAAGTGGTGAGAGTAAGGACTCTTGTCTTGTTCCTGATCTTAGAGAAAAACCTTTTCAATCTTTCACCATTAAGTATGAACTTAGCTGGGGGTTTGTCATATGTGACCTTTATTAAGTTGAGGTATGTTCCCTCTATACCTAATTTGTTGCATTTTTATTACCTAATTTGTTGTATTTTTATCATAAATGCATGTTGAATTTTGTCAAATGCTTTTTCTATATCTGTTGAGATGATCGTATTTTTTCTTTCATTCTATTAATCTGTTACATCACATTGATTGAAGTATATTGAAACATCCCTGCATCCAAGAGATAAATCCCAACTGATCATAGTTAATGATCCTTTTAATATGCTGCTAAATTTGGTTTGATAGTATTTTATTGAGAATTTTTTGCATCTATATTCATCTGGGATATTGGCCTGTAGTTTTCTTTTGTTGTAGTGTCCTTTTCTGGCTTTGGTATCCAGGTAATGCTGACCTTGTGAAACCAGTTTGGGAGTGTTTCCTTCTCTTTGATTTTTTGAAAGTGTTTGAGAAGAATTGACATTAATACTTTAATAGTTTGGTAAAATTCACCAGTGAAGCCATCTGATCTTGAGTTTTTGTTAACTGGGAAATGTTCGAAGACTGATTAAAATACCTTACTAGTAATTGGTTTGGTCAGATTTTCTATTTCTTCCTGATTTAGTCTTGGTAGGTTATATGTTACAAACATTTTTTTTCTATTTTTTCTAGGTTTTCCAGTTTTGTTGGTGTATAATTGATCATAGTAGCTTCTTATAATCCTTTGTTATCTCATTTATAATTTTGTTGATCTGGGTGTTCTCTCTTTTTTCCTTGGTTAGTCTAGCTAAAGATTTGTCAACATTTTTTATCTTTTCAAAGAATCAATGCAAGTTGATTTATTTTTCTATTTCTTTTCTGTTCTCTATTCCATTTACTTCTGCTCTTATCTTTATTATTTCCTTCCTTCTGCTAACTTTGGGCTCAGTTCTTCTTTTTCTAGTTCCTTGAGGCATAGAGTTAGGCTTTTTATTTGAGATCTTTCTTGTTTCTTAATATAGACATTTATTGCCATGAACTTCTCTCTTAAAACTGCTTTTGCTGCATCCCATAAGTTTTGGTATATTGCATTTCCATTTTTGTTTATCTCAAGATACTTTTTTATTTTCTCTTTACTTTCTTCTTTGATCCATTGATTGTTCAAGAGACTGTTGTTTAATTTCCAAGTAGTTGTGAGTTTTCCAATTTTCCTCTTGTTATTGATTTGTAGTTTTATACAGTTGTTATCAGAGAAAAGATTTGATATTATTTCAGTCTTCTTGAGTTTGCTAAGACTTGTTTTGTGGCCTAAAGAATGGTTTATTCTAGAAAATACTTCATGTGCTCTTGAGACTGATGTGTATTCTGCTGTTGGCTGATAGAATGTTCTATATATTTTTTTTAATTTTATTTTTTTGTGGTACGCAGGCCTCTCACTGTTGTGGTCTCTCCCACTGTGGAGCACAGGCTCTGGACGCGCAGGCTCAGTGGCCATGGCTCACAGACCCAGCCACTCCGCAGCATGTGGGATCTTCCCGGACCGGGGTACAAACCCATGTCCCCTGCATTGGCAGGCAGACTCTCAACCACTGTGCCACCAGGGAAGCCCTAGAATGTTCTATATGTATCTGTTAGGTTCATTTGGTCTATAGTGTCATTCAAATATGCTGTTTCCTTATTAATTATCTGTCTGAATAATTTATCCATCATTGAGAGTGGGGTATTGCATTCTCTGACTATTACTGAATTGCTGCTTATTTCTCCTTTTAATTCTGTTAGTTTTTGCTTTCTATATTTAGGTGCTCTAGTGTTAGGTGCATAAATATTTATATTTGTTATGTCTTCCTTGATGGATTGACCCCTTTATCATTCATAATGACCTTCTTTGTCTCTTTTTTTATCATTTTTATTTTAAACTCTGTTTTATCTGATATAAGTATAGCTACCCTTGATTTTTTGGTTACCATTTAGTTGAAATATCTTTTTCCATCCCTTCACTCTCAGTCTATGCTTGTCTTTAATGCTAAAGTGAGTCTCTTGTGGGCAGAATATCATTAGATCTTGTTTCTTTGTCCATTCTATGTCTGTGTCTTTAATTTTATTTTTTGTGTGTGTGTGATTTTGCAGTATGCGGGCCTCTCACTGTTGTGGCCTCTCCCGTTGTGGAGCACAGGCTCCGGGCACGCAGGCTCAGCGGCCATGGCTCACGGGCCCAGCCGCTCCGTGGCATGTGGGATCCTCCTGGACCGGGGCACGAACCCGTGTCCCCTGCATCGGCAGGCGGACTCTCAACCACTGCACCACCAGGGAAGCCCCTATGTCTGTGTCTTTTCATTGAAGAATTTAATCCATTTATAGTAGTTATTGATAGGTAAGGACTTACTATTGGTGTTTCTTTAATCGTTTTTGCCTTTTTTTGAGATCCATTGTTCTTATCCTGCTATCTTTTTTTGTGTTTTGACATTTTTTGGTGGCTTTGGTTTTTTTCTTTTTTTTTTTTTGGGTGCTTCTCTGTATATTCATAGTTTAATGCAGCTAGTGAGTATTACTTTTATGACTAGAGAACGCTGTTATTTAAAATATTAAAAAGAAACCAACATATTTCAGTTCTCTACATTAAGTCAATAAATTGCATAATCTCTAGATCTTTGGATGAACTTTACTATCCTTCTCCCCCACATGGCACCCCCCCAAAAAAACCCACAAAGCTACTTTGAATGTGTGAGTGTGTGTTAGAGTTTATGTGTGTAGTACATATTGTGTATAGACATAAACTTCATGAAACACGACTTAGAAGTTTTCTAGAATCTTCATTTAGTCAATTTGTATAAATTGCCTGATTTATAAGTGTTTGCATGTGTGTGTGTATGTCTGTGTATGCGTTAATTTGTTAACCTGAAAATAAGACTTTGAAATCTAGGAGCATTTCTAAAACATTAGTTTGTTCATATGGAAAAATTTAGTATGTGTTACTTGATTTTTTTCTTTTATTACCTTAGATTTCATTCTGAATATATTGTCTGGATGTTCTTTTGTTGTAGTCATTGCAAGATGTTATGATCACCAGTGCACATACTACAAAGCATAATAGTTTGTTTTACATAATTATGTGATAAAAATTTCAAGGAAGATGCTTTAAACACACACACACACACACACACACACACACACATACACACACTCATGCATATATAAAAAACACCAAACCTCATGAATCCCTCTTGTGCAATAAACTAATAAGGCCTATGGCCTGCTTTCCTTGGCTACATGCTTTTATTTTGCATTTTTCTGAATCATAGAATATCCTTTATATCTCAGGGTAGTCAAGAGAGAACAAACACTCTTTTAGTGATTTTTAAGTCTCTCCTTTTCTGACCATAGGCTTTTTTTTAAAAAAAACAGATTTATTTATTTATTTTTGGCCACGTTGGGTCTTTGTTACTGTGTGCAGGTTTTCTCTAGTTGCGGCGAGCAGGGGTTACTCTTCGTTGCTGTGCATGGGCTTCTCATTGTGGTGGCTTCTCTTGTTGTGGAGCACCGGCTCTAGGCACGTTGGCTTCAGTAGTTGTGGCACATGGGATCAGTAGTTGTGGTCCACAGGCTCTAGAGCGCAGCCTCAGTAATTGTGGCGCATGGGCTTAGTTGCTCCACGGCATGTGGGATCTTCCCGGACCAGGGCTTGAACCCATGACCCCTGCATTGGCAGGCGGATTCTCAACCACTGCGCCACCAGGGAAGCCCTGACCATAGGTTCTTACTCAACTTGTCTATTGTGCATTCTGGATTTAAGCTCTCAAAAGGAGGCAATCTTAATTTTATAATCAAATGCTTGGTTAATGTAAATAATCTATGAAGGCTAAAGCTAATGTATGCCCAATATTTGGTTTGCTACATGCCAAGAATATTATGGTGGCCCATACTTAAAATTTCTAAATGTAAAAAAAGTTCTTTGTCTTAGTAGAGTAAAATACTACCATGAAAAATATTTATCCTCAAAAGTTATAGAATTATATTTAGAGACCAGCTAGGAGTAGGAGGTATAGGAATTAGGTTCTCATAGGTTCACCCAGATCGCAGGGCCCCATATTGATTGGATTATTTCTGTGTCAGAAATTATTGCTTAAGTTCACCCATGACCTCAGGAGATGATTTACCTCCTGAGGCATTGTTTTGAATAGCAGAAAGACACTCACGATCAGTAATAACCTGGAAAGGACTTTGGGTTGCCAAAGATCTTTTCCAATTCACCTTCTTGCTCTTTGTAAACTGAAAAACAGGTATATACTAGTTACCGTTTCCACTTAGATTCTTTTCTACCCTCTGCCCTTCTTTCCTTCTTTTTCACTCTATTCAGACAACAGAATAAATCAATTATTTGGTCTGCAGGTTCCCCAGGATAGAAAAAAATTAATGGTGAGGAGGAAAGAATTTCCACTCTGAGGAGAGCCTGGCTGTTCCACTAGATTCCAGAGTGACCCGAGTGAGCAGGTGATTGCTGACAAAATGCTCTTTTTGGCTGAGAAACTGACTTCTTAAAAAATGCATTTATTTATTTATGACAAGCAGACATTCCAACTTTAATTAAAATTCATGTATATATATTTGACATTTTACACAGACTAGAGTTTTAGTAAAACTGTAAAATACTTCTGGGGGCAAGGTTTGTTTAGGCTGTAGCTCTGTCTGCAATGACAGCCATGCTCTCATCTTGCAGTATCCAAAATAGAGAACACAGATTTTGGAAAAAATATGGTTAATCTGGAAGTGTGATTTCTTAGGTGGATAGTTATGCTTTTGTCACTTTATCACACATAGTAATATCTTTATTACACCAAATATCCCTTTCCAGAAAGTACAGGGTAGTTTGCATTTTAGAGAACCTGATTAGAACATTCAAATCACATTCTCCACTGGTGGTCACTAACATAATAGTATTCTCTGAGGATTTTGGTAATACTGCCTCTCCATGGCTCTCTTCTCTCTCTCTCTACACAAATGCTTTGCATGTTGTTACTATGAAAATCCTTTCAGGTACCAGAGTCTTAAAGAAAGATCCTTTTGTGTTATCAATGATGGAAAAATATGTAGAAACCCTTCTAAGGGAGTGTTCTTTCAGAGATAAAAGCACCTTAAAAAAGGTCTACCTCAGCAATTAGAAGTCTAAAAGATTTCATACTGGGGACCTGTCCTAGTGTTTGAAGTCTTGATGATAAAAAATGCAAATAGAGAAATTTTTTTCAAGAAAAATACCTGCACTTATTACTTTTTAAAGAATTTTATGAAATGGAGGAGACATACATTTGCTTAACCTCTCTACTAGTATTTTGTCAACTCATGCTCTTCTTGGAGGAGATATTATTGAAAATTTCACATGCTGATATTTCTAAGAATTAATGTAAAAATAAATGTATCCATATATGAGATGATGTTCAGAATATAAAACATCATAAAAATAAAAAGATAATAAGAAACTAAATAAAAATTGATTCAGAATCTCATATTCAGTTGAAAAAAGGGGGCCAATTAGAGAAGTAGTGGTAATTGAAACCATCAGGGAAGCTGCTGCTTGGTTACAGAATCAATCTCTGGTGTTATGCTGCCTGAAACATCATTTCCATACATAGACTGTGGATCCTCCTGTACCCTTTCCGCAGAGCAACTGGAGCCCTTTGGTGATTACCCACCAATTGAGCATGAGGTAGGGTCAGCAAGAAAAGCCTGGAAGATGTTATTGCTGATGAGAATTTAATCTGGGTTAGTGCTGGAATGGACAAAGCCTATAGCTAAAAAGGGGGCCTCCACCTTCAGGCCTGGCTTCCCATTTCACTTAGCATGATATTCACACTCCTTACAATGGTATTCATAGCTCTCCTTAATCTGCCATCTATTTACTTCTGTATCATTTCATTCCATCCCTTGTTCCCCACCACTGCTCTCCAGACAACCTGGGCTTCTTTGCATCTTCAGATATTGTGTGTTCCTTAAGGCCTTTGCCTTTGCTATTCCCTTTGCTTGGAATTCTCTTCACCAAGAATTTTCCAGAGTGGATTTCTTATTGTCACATCAGACACAGCTTAAATATCATATCACCTTCTCAGAGATGGCTTTCCCAAACACCTTAGTTGCCTCACTGCCCTGTAATTCTATCACAATAGTTTATTTGATTTTTATGGCTTGTATCATGATCTATACTTTTATATTTCTGTGCTTACTCTTGCATTTCTCTCTCTCCCACTATAATATAAATTCCATGAAAATAGGATGCATACCTGTCTAATTTACTGTTATTGCTGCAGCATTGTCAAATAAATATTGTTGAATGAGTGGTTTTACATAGTAAGAGCAATAAACCTAGTCTATTTTAACAATAAACTTGATTTGAGAATATGGGGTTCATCAGGACCCCAAAATAAGTGAATTTGAGGTATGTTAAAGAGTAGTTTTTAATGCACACAAGATTTTAAAATTATGAGTATCCTACATTAAAGTTTTAGTCAATATCCAAGGTACCAAACGTAACTGTGCTTTGACCTATTGATTCTCAGAACTGTTCAAACATTAAATATTTTCTATTAAAATGACCACTTGCATCATTTTTATAGTGGGAGGAGATAGAAGGCAGAAACTTTCAAGACATAGATAAAGGGAAAATTTCCTAAAGGATATTATTGGAATTAGTGTGCTGTGAAGTGAGTCATATTGAATATATTTAAATCATATACTCAGTAGATTTTAGCTCGGAATATATTATTTCAAAATATAAATTAATAATTTGTACTGGTTTCACACAAATTCTTTAATAATATTAGTTAAAATTTGTTAAGCCAGTTATAATTAGGCCTCTGTTTCTTTTAGTAGAATGTAAGGAGAAGCAAGCATGTAAGAGATAAATTCTGCTTGTGATGAGAGGTGAGACCTCACTGGAGGTGAGATCTTTTGGTTCCCATGTGCTTCCTCCTTGAATAGAACCTGAAATCCTGTCTGCCTCTTATGCCTTTCTCTCAAATGAAGCCTTGAAAGGGGTGCAGCTGGGCCAAGTTATGGTTCTTGAGGGACCAGTAACATTGACTCCATTGCCCATCTCGTTCTTCCTAAGACAGAGGATGTCTGGATGGGGACAGTGTTCTGTGTTAGGACCAGAAGTGGGTACACAAGGAGAATAGACCTTGGGTCAGGATTAAGATACTGTTTTCTGACTTATTCTTTGTATGCAAATAAAACCTAGGAAAAAAATCAGAAGAAATTATATTAGTTAATGTATCAATTAATTGCATAGCAATTTATTTATCATTTTGAATACTTATTATATGTCAGGGACTTTCCTAGACACTTTCACATACTTCATAATCTCTACTGCCACGAAATATATATTTATGATAAACATGAAGCAGTTAAGATCCATCTACCTGTCTCACTTTATGACTAGGAACACAAATTCACAAAACATCCAGCAGATCTAGGGGTATGCTTATGTTCACAAACGAATCAAACTTATGAATATAGTTCCCTTAGCAGCGTTCTCTAATCTACCATTGATAAGAACAGCCAGTGACACACATTGAGAAAGATGGAAGGGAAAAACAAAAGCAACCAATCACGTTAGATCTGGACCTACTCTGCACCCAGGGAAATAAGAGACTATCTACCATCACACTGGAAGGATGTGGGAAAGTCCTCTAACCCCAGTGTATCTGCCACATTGAAACGTCACAATGTCAGGCAGCCTCAGCGTTAAGTACTTCTCTCGTTAAATTCTGAGGGTCCTGTTTGAAATGAGTTGATCTGGGACTGACTCACATTAAACAATCATTTCTCTTTAATTCTTTTGCATAATTTAGTCAATGATTTATCTAACAAAGAAGGACATGGGGTAGGGAGGAGGGTAGAGTGTGAAGGAACAAAAATTCATATGCCTTAGCTTATTATGAATATTAGAAAAAATAAAAATACTTTGTAAACAATAATATGATAGGTGAAGTAAGTTATCATAATTGTTTTCTACTACAAAGTGTTGCCTATGGTGGATCCAGAGCATAATTATTGAGTCTGATTCAATCTTTTAACAAAAGTGTCCTTATAGTGAGAAGCCAGACACTTTAATATTATAGAGGACATTAGTCCAATGATTTTTATACTACTAATAATTTTTACTTGAATGAATACTTCATTACAATTTACAAATACCATTTGAAGTAACTATAATAACTAAGTTGGATATAATTTTAAAACCAGCTCTGTTGAAGGCCAAATGTAACAGACAGAAATACAGAACAAAACACAGAATTGTTATTTTGTGATAAATTTAGAAAACCAAAGAAATAATTGGTAATGAATAATTTTAAACATATGGCTTATTTTTTTATCTTAATATTCTTAAAAAGTTTTGAATTTCAGAGGACATGTAGTTGAAATTATTCAAAATAAAACCTCTTAGGTCTATGGATCTAGTAAAGTTGGTTTTTAAATCATTTGATCAGGTCCATAGAAAGCAAAGGTTATGGATTTCCTCCTAATTATTTTTGGAACTTACTGGATATAAACTTTCAGATATGCATAGGTACCTCACACATCTTACCATTTGTCTACAGAATTAAGGGTTCATGATCACCTTAAAATACTACATTAAATTTGAGGGGATAGAAGTAATTTCAAAGATCAAGTTTTAGCACTTCTATTTTATGAATCACTAATTTTTCCTTAAGTTATATTTTTGATCATTAGTCAAAAATGTCAAAAAATCAAATGATCTGTCAGGATTATTTTCGTAAGTAATTCAGAACATTTTAAGAATAAACTGGGGGGAATTACATACATAATATAAAACTAAAGTGTGGTTAAAAAATTTAAGCATACTCTTTTGACTAAATTTTCATTGAACATATCTATATGATTAAAAAAGATCAAGAAGAAAAGGGAAAAGATTATTCAAATACGATGACTTAACACTGTTTACTCAGCTGTCAACATTTTTATATTTGGATATCTTTTCTCTGCTTTTTCAGAGCATTTGGTGATATGTTAGAAAACATATTAACTTTTGGCTATTGTGAATTGTATTTCTGTTCTTAAAACCATACCCAAGGGGTATTTCGTTACAACATATTACATTTCAATTAAGCAGATTTCCATGTAATTGTCTTGTGTATTTTGTCGACTGTCGAATAAATATCTTAATCTTTTCTCTGAAAGTAATTAAACAAACTATTACATTACTTTTATATTAGAACATCCTTATTTCAACTAATTGGATTTATTGGATTGATCTTGACTTACAAAGTTTCTCTCCTACATTTTCAGGTATTAACATAACGTAGGAAATGCTGGTTGTCATTAAATAACTTCAGTGATAGTGTTTCAATTTATTTTTTAGGTAGCATTAATTGTTTTCTCTGTAAAAATCTTGATAAAGTTTTACTTTTAAAAAATTTCAAATGCTTGTTATTTTAGTTATTCCTAATGGTCATTTATGTATAATATTTTATTAAAATAATTTTACTCCATGTCTTTATTTTATTTTCGTTTACATTAAAACACATTTTAAACAAATTGATAACCTGTCTTGTTAAGAGCAGTTACCAGTATAAACAGACCATGTTTGGGTCAGTGTTAATTTTGAGAACTTTAAAGTCTATTATGAAATGAAAAATTTATGCAGCTAAACAAACAAATATTACATATGTGGATGGAAAGTATCAGTAAAATGACATCAAATACATTTCATAAGATAGATGTACAAATGCATTTCAGTTCTTTTCTCATCAGTCTCCTTTTTATTTTTAGACAGTCTTTATGTGAATACAATGACTTCAATATCAAACATTTTAAATGATGCTTGAAATATCAGTCACTTGACTTTGATGTCACACACAATTAAATCCAACCCATCTTCTCTCAGTTAATAACAGCAATCTCACCAAGTCTAGTGCCTAATTAATACCAGCTATTTGTCACAAAGAGGTGACACATGTATATCAGAAAGCTTGAAATATTGTTTTGTGCTGAAGTGTAGCCAGCTAGCCCTGCAATATAGAATCTGTCTTATGTGTGATTGGCTTTAAAGATTTCAAAGGCCCCCCGAGTTTAGTGTGTTCAAGCTGGGATGCAACAGCGCATAGAAGGTGTTACTGATGTGAGGGGTCCCTTTAGGCTGCTTAGTAGGAAAGTATTTAGAAAAAAACACAGCTTTCTCTGAAAGGTTCAGACTTGATCATTCACATAGGTAATGGCCAGAATTAAGAATAAAGTCCCTATCGTCATTTGCTTCACCTGTAGTTTGTAAGCTACGTGTCAGAATACACAATCATAAATTATATTATTTTATTGCAAAAACTTTTCTGCTTCCATCAAAAACTCTCTTTACCTATGTTGGTCTATATACAAATAAATTGGTATCTGTCAAAGAAGTAATGCTTCTTCTTAAATTCATTTACAGACTCTAATAAGAGGTTGACTTACATTTAAATAGTAATTACTAGTCATCGAATTAGGTGAAAATGTTTGAGGTATATACAGGTAGAATATAAACTATACAATTCTATGAAAAACTAGATGGAAAAGCTGGGGTCATTTGTTGATTGGGTACTTATAAACTTATTCATACACATTAATATTTAAAATTCAGATCAAAATGTATAAGTTATGAAAGATGTCTTTTAAAATGTGCCTAACCATAACCAAAGAGTTACTACCTTTCTGTAGCTTAGAGTTTTCTGCTAATATATAAAACTCTCTATTGTGATATAGAGGAAAATTAAGTGCGGCTGAAACATTGTACTGATATTAAACAAGCATTCTCTCTTCTTAGAAAAGGAAGGAAAGAAAGACCTAGAGGAGTTGCCTGCTGCAGATTAACTGTAGTTCTGGAATTTTCCGCACTACTCCAGTTTTTCCAGCTTACTGTCCTTACGGCCCCCCCTCTACTCCCCACCCCCAGAAGGATGTTTAACCTCAGGTTTACTAGTCAAGTAGTAATTTTTACTTCTGCTCACTTATTGAAATCAATGGGGAGAAAGTGCTGACTGTAGTTGAAAAAAAAGAGAAGAGTTACAACAGTGCTACAAAACAGTGACTACTAGAAAATGGAAATGCTTTAGAAGAATGGAGAGATTCTACCTCCCTCAATGGTTAGAAGACTCTAAACAACTACTTATTTGAGGCAGTGTGGTTTAAAGTAAACAATGCTTGTGGCCACCAGGGAAGTGCCCAGTGGCATAGTTTCATTCTTTTCAGGCTAGCTCAGTTTTCAAAGGGTACCAAGTCCAGGTCTTTTTTTTTTTTTTTTTTTTTTCCTAGGTGGAGGTTTAACGGAGTGTTTCTTCAGATATAAAAACAACTGCAAAGAAGAAAAAAAAAATCAATAGAAACCCTGAGGTTTCTTAGATATGCGATGCTAAATGAATGATTGGACCATTGTGATTTTTCACTAGCTTCATATATAGACATAGCACCCCTCTCCCCAGTTTGGAGCATTTCTTTTTCATCTGCCTTTAACTAAATTTAGGATACTTGTTCCGTTAAACAGTCTCTAATTCCTAGACAGGTTTTGAGCCTGGAAAAAATAGCCGTGGGCTTGTGTGTGTTTGGTGTCTGAGGCCAAGGCTTCTATGTTGACTCTGACAGGTCCTGGGTGCTCTTAGAAACTAGAGAGCCATCCCACAAGGGACAGTGGCACATTCTCAAGTTTGTAACGTGGTTGCTCATACAGATGTTGCAGCAGCTTCTGTCTGTGACCTCTAGATCCTCCAGCAGCCTTTCAAATGCCACGTCAGCCAGACTATTTCCAGGTGCAGAATGCAGCCCCAGCCCTGTATCATTCCAAGATCGAACATCTTAAGCCAGATTGGGGCATTGGAGAGAGGGTTAGGGCGCCCCCCTGAGTATTCCAAACGCAGTTCTGGGCGGTTTAGGCCAAGCAGGCAGGAGATCCAGCTGGGCAGATAAAAGACACCAAATGATTTCTCTCGTGAGGGAATTATCTTTTTGTTTGTAACTGCATTTTTGGTTCCTTCTCTTTTGTTTTATTTCTTCTTACACAAACGCTACGATTCTATTTGGAATTAAGTCAAAATATTAAAGGAAATACAAATTAAGCTTCTATTCTGGTTAAGATACTGTGGTAAGCGTTTGCCAGGTTGAAGGGAGAGAATCCACTAGTCCTCTTCTTCTTTGCTGACAACGGCTCCTGTTTCCTGGGGGAGGCATTTCACTACATCTTCTATTCAGTGGCTGGTAGTGTGGTGATTGGCTCCCTTTAAAGAAGACACTTTAAATAATTGGCATTTCAAGATTTGTAGGAGCTTATGCTTTCAGAAGGAATTCATGGGATGAAAGAGGTGAAGATAGAATTTGATTTTCACAGAGTTAGAAATCTGGCTGGTATGAGGGTCACTGAAATCCACTCTTGTTTCTTGATGGGCACTTCAAAACATCACCATTTTATCAGAATGAAGGTTGACATTATTTTCTCACAGAACTTCTGTGCTTATCTAGCCTGCAAATAAGTATTCAGAATATACTTCAGAGTGGTTCTGAAATGACCCTTAGTTTTTTCATCATCTTTTTTTTTTTTTTTTTTTTTGCGGTACGCGGGCGTCTCACTGCTGTGGCCTCTCCCGTTGCGGAGCACAGGCTCCGGATGCGCAGGCTCAGCGGCCATGGCTCACGGGCCCAGACGCTCTGCGGCACGTGGGGTCCTCCCAGACCGCGGCATGAACCCGCGTCCCTTGCATCGGCAGGCGCACGCTCAACCACTGCGCCACCAGGGAAGCCCCAGTTTTTTCATCTTTTTATACCTTGTTTATCTGTCTGTGGTTGGGCTTTCAGTTGTGTGCATGTGGACCAGCAGGACAATCAGGACACAGAGTTTGGGGCCCTGAATTTTCTGAATCAAGATCTGTCAAGGAGATGTACAATAACTCATGTGATTTAAACATGGATTGTTTCTGGACTTCATATTTTTTGTCGGCTCCTTTAAACTGCAGTTATTTACAGAATACTGCTCAGAAAGTGCTGGAATGTGTGATGTCTAATTGGTTTTATGAACCTCCATGGGATTTATGAATATATATAATTTTTATTCTTTGGAGTGCTGAATATGCAAAATTCACCTGGAGCTTGCCGACTGATTTCTTGTAGGTCTTAGTTGATTTACTCTGTGAACTAGCTTCATGTGATGATTACTTGTGGTTAAGTTCAGTTACTTAACCACAAGTGGCATTTTTTCATTATGTGTATTAAAAATACAGGAACATTTAGTTTGCAATTACACTACATAACAAACTTTGATTGATATGCAAAGTCAGGTTAGTTATAATTCTTGGCCAACCAGTGGAATTTTATCTATGCTTTAATTAAAATTTCACAATGTGACACCTTCATCCCACATTGTATTTCCCAAAAGGATGCCACGTGAAATGAAGTTTTATTATGTCTATTTGTTTATTAGGAAAGAAATTTCTACTTTGTCTTTTCATACAAATCTTGTAGTTTGATAGCTTAAGATAAATAAAAGGAAGCTAATTTATATGCTTTGGAAATACACAGTTGATTCTCTCAGGCTTAGTAGATTTTGAAAATAAAACAGTCTTCAAAATTTAACTCTTCTTGATATCTTCAATTTACTGATGACATATATATATATAGTATATAAAGGTATATGGCTTACATATAGTTTAAAGATCTAGAAACCTTGCTATACCAATGGAATCTAAAATTTGTGAAGGGATAGGCTAGCATCATTCCTTCTTTTGTGGAATAGGTTGGCTAAGGTATAGGCCAAGTCACAAAAATGCCAAAGCATCAAACACAAGTGGTCAAGGATAGAGATTTGGTTGTAGAAATAGATAAAGACCTGGGATACTGTAGACAGAGAAAACAGGAAGCAGATCAGAAACAGAGCAGAACATTAGAATCAGACTGCCAGGTCAAAGTCAGGCTTACCACAGAGCAAAACCAGGTTGGCAAACTAAGGTCAGGAAACTGGGAGGTCAGAGTCAGGAGGGCAATGGGAAGCACCATGATTCAAACACACAGACTGGGACAAGGTGGGGCCAGAGAGGCGGATCACCAACTGGGAGGTGATGCCTGGGGTTCTCTAACATCTGGTTACCCCTGCTGATTTCCATTCCTCTTGACCCTGGCTCGTAGGTTAACCCCTGTGTGCCTAGTGTGCTTACTTCCTGCAGAGTTCTAAAATTTAATTTTAATATAAAGTTGAGTGACATCAAAGGCAACCTCATGGCCTGTGTTTCAGTAGCCTCTTGTTTGTTTCTATTGATGAGGCATTAAGGAACATACTCATATATAATGTGTTCTGGGAAAATTATTTCCAGAAACAAAATGTAAACATCTAAATAGCTGACAGTTCTCTTCAAATGTTTAGTGTGTGAGAAATAAATACATGCATACATACTTAAATGGAAGACTTAATGCCTTTGAAAGGGCTGACCATTATAAATAATTGCTAATTCTTGTCAAAACAAATATAGCCTTTACTTGAGGTATGCTCCAGAGGTGGTGCCAATAAGTTTTTAAAAAGGAAGCGAAAGACCAAGTCTTCTCTGATTTATATTGTGACCTATGAACTTAATTTTCCCATAATCCAATTTCTTTGACCAAGAGTTACTTACCCTTCTTTAATGGAGACTGAAATAGGCATTGACATTTGTTTCTGTGCTGATTTAAGTGTTCATGATATATTATTTCATTACATTTGTTATATTTGCTCTATATAAATGCTTAAATTTAATTTAAATATGACATACCCTTTACATATGAGCCCAATCTGTTGCCTTTCAGTGTATCATGAAATAGGAAAGTAGGAAATATATCTATAGAAGAACTTCCTTTCAGAAACTTCTAAAATATTTTTATTATGTAATACTTCCAGCTCTTTATAGAGCTATCTTCATCAACTCTCCTTATAGTCAAATGTTCCAGCACATAACTCAATAAGCAATCCAAACTACTTCCTAAGAAGTTAATGGAGGAGTCTTTCTGGGTTTGCAGACTTAGTCATGTGATGAGCTAAAGCAATGAACTAATGAAAGTGATACTGCCATTTTGCAAACTGAGAACCTATAAAACAAGTAAATAATCTGTGCCGTCTACTAAATTTGTCTTGATTTCTCTAATAAAAAAGGCTCTTATTTGAAATAAAAGTGAAGGGTTGCTTTGTTAAATATGAAATTCTAGAAGATTAAAAATATAATTTCCTTTTCTTCTCTTGGTATTTCCTTTATCCTATTGCATGGCATTCTTGGAAATCACCATTGTACTGTTTATTTTTTAAATTAAAATGCTGTAACAACTGCAGCGTTTTTGCATTGTATGAATATTTTACTGCATGATGAAAAAGAATGATTGTGAAAGCCTTAAAATGCTCAATTTTTCATTTAAATATTTTACAAGGAAAACCCTACTGAGATACATCTTCTTTTCATGGGTGCCCTGGTGGTTCTCACAGAAGGAAGATGCGATATATATAGTTCTACAACCCACTGCATTTAAATTTCATAAAACAGAGGGACAAGATGGCTTTCTGTTTTAAGTGAAGTACTAACATCTTATCTGGGTGTCACATCTCAAACCCAAGGTTCTGCTGCTTCCACTCAGGTAAAAAATGACTGATCTGTTTTCTTTTCAAGGTGCCCAAAGCCCTCTGCTTTGCAGGTATTAAACTGGGCAGAATGATAATGGACAATGCCTTTTGTTTATGCACATGAGAGGGCTTGATTTATAATATCTTTTATTTCCAAGTACTTCTTTATAAAGAAAAGATACATTTACATCTCAGATGTAATGAGATGTTCATGTTCATGCCACTTTTTTTTTTTTTTTTTTTTTTGCGGTACGCGGGCCTCTCACCACTGTGGCCTCTCCCGTTGCGGAGCACAAGCTCCGGACGCGCAGGCTCAGCGGCCATGGCTCACGGGCCCAGCCGCTCTGCGGCATGTGGGATCTTCCCGGCCGGGGCATGAACCCACGTCCCCTGCTTTGGCAGGCGGACTCTCAACCACTGCGCCACCAGGGAAGCCCTCATGCCACTTTTATAATCATTGAGTAAGTTTGTAATATCATTTTCCTATAAATTTCAAATACATTAAAAACCTGACATGGAAAATGGAATAATTAAAAATTCAATTGTAATTATTCCCCTCCCTCAAATTACAAATATTTGGGGGATTTTTCGTGTATTTTGAGGTTTAATAACAGTGTTTACAGCCATGACACTGTACAGGCAATTTATATGTATAAAGTAAATATAGGTTTAAAATGCTTTGGTTGTAGTACTAATTTTTGATGAATAAAAAATCATTTAAAAGATATTTTCCCATGGAAAAATTAATTTAACTTAAAAGTGAAAGAATATGATATTTGAGACTCTGGGGGTGAAATAGCCAGAATTTTACAGGATTAAAACAAATGAATACAAGGGGAAAATGGTTAAAAAAGAAAATCTTAACCTGTTATATGGATAGAATTTAAAAGTGCTTAGGACTTCCCTGGTGGCGCAGTGGTTGAGAGTCTGCCTGCCGATGCAGGGGACACGGGTTCGTGCCCCGGTCCGGGAGGATCCCACATGCCGCGGAGCGGCTGGGCCCGTGAGCCATGGCCGCTGAGCCTGTGCGTCCTGGGCCTGTGCTCCGCAGCGGGAGAGGCCACGGCAGTGAGAGGCCCGCGTACCGCAAAAAAAAAAAAAAAAAAAAGTGCTTAATGCCTTTCAGATTTACTAATTATTTCACAAAATCCTTATCATCATGAAATATTAGTAAAAATTATTTAATGTGTTTGAATTTTAGTAGTGTGGGAACAGAAGCAAATGGAAAAAATTGTTAGCTCTTGCAATCGTTGCTTTCACGTTGGATAAAAGGTTTAACTTCTAGTATTTGTCCTAGTATAGAACTCCAGAGATTCAGCTGATTTGGTTATTTCAGTCAAAACGTTAAGTCAAAATATGTAGCAGCCTCACTTTCACATAAGCCACCATAGTCCCAGAAACTGCCCCCTTCCAAAGATGGTATAGATGCTCAAACTCAAGAATTAATCACTTAAAGAGGGTTTTAAGTTGAAATTGATTTTTTTACCAGTATTTCCCAGACTTCTTCGATCATAAAAATCACTGCTTAAACCATATATTTACAGACACCTTTTTAGGACTTAGTAGGTCTGGAGTGGGTTAAAGCCTGTATGGAAAACAAGTAATCCAGGTGATTCTAATGATGAGGCAAGTTTGGGGAACACCATTTAATGCAATGTGATTTACTTTGGCACCTTTAAAAATCTTTAATATAAAATCTCCCCTGCTTACTCAGAGGCTGACTAACTGCTGAGAATGGTAAAGTTAATATAGATTTATTAAACAATTTACAAGTAACATGAGAATTAGCCAAACATTAATATGTTTTAATATAAAATTGCAATCTTATTTGATAGCTGCCTTTGAACATCATGAACTAAATGAACTATTTAGCTGTTTCAAGTGGTTGCTCCTAACTTTAAAGATAGCCAGAGTAATGGCCTCAGAAATTCAATGGTGTCTCAGCAGTTGTGTTTCCCTGCCCTCATATGGTAGCAACATCTTCTTTTGTAGTATCTCGAAAATCTTTGCCTTTGACAAAATGATCTTTTGTCAAGTATCTTGAGCTAATTGTGAGTAGCCATAAATCCAGAGTCAAATATATAAGGCTGAATTTTATACTGAAGATATAAATACTATTAAATTCACTCTTCCTCCCTCGGCATCTGTTTTCTGTTGTATCTACTTTGTTTTCTATAATCTCATGCAGAAATAAAACTTGGCTGTTAATTTTCTTGGCTTCCATCTTCTCAGCAACTTTCTGGAAACAGAAATAATTATTTTATTTTCTATTAAATGATATAAAATAGATTTGAACTTAATTAATAGAAAGTTTATTTTCTTGAAGAAAATAATATCACCAAAGAATTTTATAAAATGTGCTCTCTCTCCCCCTCTCTTTCTCCCTGAGTTTGTCTTAAATATCTATATGATATGTTGGTTGTATATATGTATACATCTACACAAGTGAGTGCACATACAGATTCCAGAGATTCTAAAGAAAGTAAAATTGCTGTGAATTTGGAACAGGGACACATTGCTCTTAGAAAACTTTATTATAAATAAGTGATCTATTTTGACATACGTTAGAAATAAAGTACTTCGGAATACTATAAATTAATGGAAAGTGAAAGAACCATTTAAATACTTTGCACATTAAAGTGAGAGGCAGCTAAGTGTCAAGGTTAAGAACACAGGCTCTGAAGCCAGACTTTCTTGGCTCAAATCCTGGTTCTACTACTTGTTACTTAGTGACTTTGGGCTAATTACCTAACGTAGTGGTGCTGAGACAGGATGGGACCTGGGACCTGAGACTCTTTGCTGCAGTGCTTGCACCTGGACAAATGTCTCCTCGAATAATGAAACACAAATTAAACTATATGGGACTAAAAATAGCTGCATGCATGCACAATGGGGCAAATTATGGACAATAAGATCCAAAAAGATAAAAAACCCAGTTGTCACTTCTGAAGAGCCCAGAGCAAAAGCAGGGTACCATGCAAGCACCCTGCACACAGCACCACCAAAGGGGTGGGCAGACCACCTAAGCCAGCCCTCTGACCCGACCCCTGAACACACCCCCACCTTCACTTTGTATAAGGGACCAGCTCACCTCCTCTCGGGAAACTGTTACTTGTTTATGCTCCCTCATGCTGCAGCAGGAGCCCCAATAAAGCGTTGCCTGGCTTTCTTCTCTGGCCTCTTATCAATTTCTATTGATTAAGGAAGGCCAAGAACCCTGGTAGGTAACAGTGCCTCTGTTTCTTCATCTAGTAAAAGGGGCTAGTAATAATAATAGTACTTATTTCAGAGAATTGTTGTGAGCGTTAAATGAGCTATATATAAATTTCTTAGGACAGTACCTGGCATTTTTTAGCACTAAGTAAATATTAGTTACTATTTTTATGCTTATATGCATATGTATTTGGGGTGTTAATTACATTTTTTTGCAATAAATTAACACTTTTTAAAGGATGTCATGGAGTTATCACCTAAATAAGTTGAACTTGGCATGAGTGCTAGCCTTTTAAAAGTTCAAGTACTGAAAAAAATACCCTCTTTAATCCCCTTATTCCTTTTCTATCACATTTCCTTCTTGTGTATTTCATTATAGAAAAAATTTTTAGAAATGCTGCAGAGAGGGCAGCGTAAGCATCACGCCTTTTGTTATGGGCGAATATTGCTATAACAGGCCTCTACTACACAGATGTAGTTATTATGATTCAGAGAATGCAATTATGTCCTTGGTATTATCCAAACTTATGTAGCAATTAATTTCATCAGAATAAGATTTTCCTCTTCTCCCATTTGCTGACAATCTGGAGTTTATAAATTGCTGGTTAAAAATGTCACTGTTTACCACTGAAAGACATTCTGGCTGTATCTGTAACCAAAACAATTCAACTGTGGAAGATGTATATAGATCCAGGAAAAGATGCATTGGGTATAATTTACATTAACCTTAAACTATAGATATAGTTAGATATAACTTCTATGTTTCCCAAGAAATTAATTATGAAAACAATATGGTACAGAATATTTGAAAAATATATTACTAAAGGTCAAAGCAGACGCCTAAGTCAGACTTTATGTAGCAAAACTGTCAGACTTTATCATTAGATCTGCCTTTCTAAAGTCTAATTTCAAGGTACTAACACTTAGTATGATTACAGAAGTTGTATTATCCCATATTAGTGTAATCTCTGGCCTAGTGAGTTTCATTCAGTTTGCTTAAGAAACTTCGACTAGAGTCAATTCATTTCTGCCAGTCTTCATTCAAATCCACCAATTTAATGATATTTTTCTTATTGTAGTGAGGATTTTGTATTGCACCAAAGATGAAAAGTACATATATCTGCAGACTCCAGCATGTTCTTTGGTTGTTAAAGAATCATGAGGTGATCCATTCTCCTAGAGTCCCATCTGATTCTAGAACCTATGGGTGACTTGTGTCTCCTCAGTATCAGCTATAATGAGGCATTACCCAGGAATTTTGCAAACAGCTTAGATATCTTCCAACATATCAACCCAGGGAGTAGCCATTGTATAAGATGAAATTTCAGATCTAGCATGCTCATTTTTCTTAGTCATAAGCCAGAATACAATATCACAATGATTTAATTAGAACAACCAAGGACAAGTATTATTCCTAACACCGCCCCTCTTTGGACGTTTGTCCTATCTAAGCTTACCCCTCTGATAGCTATCACCTGCACAAGCCTCTTCTGCAGCAAAAGGACCTTTCTTTCTAATAGTCCTGAGTGAGAAAGCACTGTTTTTCAAACTTTGATGGGCATACGTATCACCTGCATGATCTGGAAGAATCTGATTCTGATTGAGTAAATTTGGAGGGCTGAGATGCTGCCGTTCTAACAAGCTCCCAGGTGATGTCAGTGTTACTGGCCTAGGTAGCCAGGGTAGTACATCTTGGTTTAGGAAGAACTAGGGAGAAACTTGGGTTCTCAGTGACACCTACGTCTCCTCTGGCTGTTGATTTCATTGCCTGGATGAGCAGAAGAAGAATTGGTGGGTGCTGTGAAGTAATGATGGCCATATGCTCATATAGAGTATCTCCTGTAGACTTTTACCAGCACTGCAATTCCCTTTGCCTTCAACAATAATCCTCCCAGGATTAACAAGAGCAGAGGAGGTGGTGTGGGCAATCAGTAGCCTCATAGAATTCAGATGGTGACCAGAGGTAGAGAGGGAAGAGTATATAAGCAAAGATGGCGGAAAGGCAAGGCTACGGGGTGTATCTGACTTAGGAAGAGAACGGTTCCTGCAACCTTGCCTGACTTCCCTCCTCTACCTCCTGTTTGAAGCCTGGATTGCTCAAAATTATGGTGTGGTGTACAGCGACACGGCACCGTGCAGACCACAGGAGGGCTTTTGAGTCTGGAATATTTGGATTTAAGTTTTGGATTTCTTGAGCCTCCTACTTACCAGGTGAGTCACTGCCCTCTCAGATACAACATATTGATTATTGGTTAGCCGAAGATTGTAACTGCCTTACAGGACAAATCGACGCAGGGGTCAAACAAAACAAATTGTCAAGGGCCATGACAGTGGACTTTACGATAACCAGCCAGATCAGGGCGCATTTAAGAAATGTTTCTTGGACGAGTTTTCTTAATGAGTTTGACCTGGCGTTTGCAAATAGTCTCTTGGCCTAGCTAAGTTTACTGCTGGCAATGGCTACAACCAGTCATCCCTCTTTTATTTTGGAATGCAGCTGTTTTAGATTTAAAGTGGCTTTTCTCTGGAGGAGAGTCATAGCCCCTTTCTCCATTCCACTACCTCCTTTTCTTTGTTTTCTCAACGTTCTGTTTAGCGTGTACAAACCTTAGGGCCCCTCCATGCTGGGGATCTCCAGTAGGCAGGGTTGGCCGCCGTTGTCGTCTTTTTTCTCTTGGCTGGGAAGGAGGGTGGGTGTGTGTTTATATGTGAGCCGAATAACAGATTGAATAGCAGCTTCGCTTTATTCAAGCCCTACTCTTCACCTGTGAGGAGACGCACTGGTTTGTATTTTTCTGTTGTTCCCCGGCGACATGTCAGTAGGGTAGCAAAATACCATGGCAGGTTACCTATTTGTAATGCAAATGAGGTTTTTCAGTCTGTGTCGCTTCAGTCCTTTTCCTACGTGGATTGTTAATCCATAACACACTGCTGCTTGTGAAACAAACCTGAGCCTTCTGGTGTGAGAGGTTCCAGGGCAGAGGCATAAATTGACTGATTCTTACCGTCCTTTCTCGAAGATTCTTATGGAAGTGGAACCTGTCAACAATTTTGGTTTGGGTACACCTATACTATATTCCCAGTCTCTGGGATTCTTAAAAAGTAGGGAGACTTTTCACTTCTGGGGACTCATGCATACTCAGTGATAGTACCGGTGATGCCTATTAGTTTGCTAAATGGGCCACCTGTTCTCACATAAAGTTCGTGTTTGGGGCTATATCTTTTGGACTGTGGAGAGTGAACCTTGATAGTGACAATGACAATTATTTAGTTCTGGCCTCTTTTCTAGATTCCCTTTCTTTTAACATTTTGTGAGCACTTACTTTATGCCAGATGCTGTGGTAGGTGCCAGTTACAAAGACAAACAGCTTCCTGCTTTCAAGGAGCGTGAAGTCACTGATAAAATGCTACAGTCACACGAGGGCCAGGGACCAATGGCTGATTTGGGAAACAGTTGCCAGGAAGGTTTCTTGCTGTAAATGACAAAGGAGGTGGTAAAGGTCAGTAGTTAAAAATACAAGCTTTGGGACTTCCCTGGTGGTGCAGTGGTTAAGAATCCACCTGCCAATGAAGGGGACGCGGGTTCGAGCCCTGGTCCAAGAGATCCCACAAGCCGCAGAGCATCTAAGCCCGTGTGCCACAGCTACTGAGCCCGTGCTCCACAAAAAGAGAAGCTACCTCAATAAGAAGCCTGTTCCCCGCAATGAAGAGTAGGCCCCGCTTGCCGCAACTAGACCCAGCGCAGCCAAAAATAAATAAATTAAAAAAAAAAAGAATACAAGCTTTGGAGGCAGACAGTTTTGAGGTATTGAGTTCTAGCTGTGTGACTTACAATTTGTGTGGCTGAGACCCTAGAGCAAGATATTTAACTTCTCTATGCCTTGGTTTCCTCATGTTTAAGATGTGGACAAAGATATCTATTTCATAGGATGGTTGTGAAGTTTAAATGCAATGTCAAGTGTAGACCAGGCCACAGTGCTAGCAGATGGTAAGCACGTAATAAGAGGTAACCGTGACACCTGTTATAATGTGTGTTGACATTTATGCTTTTGTTTGAATGAACACATGTGAAGACGTTTTACAGCCTCAAGTTTCATGGACCTTTCGTGGTAGCTGCTTAATCTCTCATCATTGTAATCATTCATTTTGTTAGTCTGTTTCCTAAGACTCCTCCCAGTATAGAGATATTGGCTTTATCCCTGCTTTATTTCCAAATTTGCTGCCCACAGTTTAGAGACAGCTGCAGGGAGCAACAACCAAGGAGATGGTATATTTGAGAAATGATGACATTTTGTGATGACCTTAGTACACAGTGTTAGCAATCCTTTGTATACATGTGAAAGACAGGTTCTTAGAGTTTGGAATGATCTGAACTGGGGATTCTTTATGAACAGAAATGCTGATTGAAGTTCATCTAAGGGATGATGAGGGTAATATTTGGACATTGCTAAACATGCCACCTGTTTGCATATTTTATCTTGGGCCATCTTTCTGCTGTGCATTAAAATTGGAGTCCATACAAGGAATGCTGCATGGCAGTGAATGTGGCTGGAGCAGCATTTGCCCAGTGTCTGTCTCAAGTTGGGCCAATAAGCTTTAGGTTGCTGGCTGGGAGTGAAACCACCTTGGGCAGTATGGAGGCATGGAACTCATGCTTTAAAATAAAATACGGTAACTTGGTTCATATTGGTTTCAGCAAATGTATCAGGAAATAATAACACACAAATGTTGGTGTCACCTGATTCTACACAGTGCCTTGTGTACCCAGATCGTTTGACTGTGTAGAAAGATGCATAAGCAATAGAGTTATAAATGTGCATGATTAAAACATACTTTGGGTAACAGAAATGGGTAATTACATCAATGGGCCATAATAAGTTTAAATAAACATGTCTCCTTTAATTATTTTCTGATTTTTCACTGACTGGTGTACTCATTGAGAAGAATTTTGGGTTATTAGGTAGTCACTCTCTATCATAGTATTTTTGGGAGATGAATGTGTTTGCATGTTTATGTTGTCCCGATTTTCTGGACTTGAAAGAAATTTTTAAAACCCTTATATTATATATAGGAAAAGGTAAAATTACAGTACCTGCTGTATTTTCAATAATTTCTCTTTGGGTAGGAAAGTAGTTTGGGGAATCTTTTTTTTTTTTTTTATGTAAGCACCTACTTGTTAAAGTTGTTTAGACAACTAGGCAACATAGCCTTACCATGAACAGGGTAAGGTGAGAAACTCTGCCTGAATAATATACATTTAAAATGAATAAATGGATTTAAGTATTGTTAATTACCACAATATCACAGAACACCAATTCCCCCTAAGAAATGTAATAGTTTAGCTATGTTAGTTAGCTAGTTAGCAAATTTAAGAATCTGTGATTTAATAATATTTTGTGAAACATCATGTCTGTACCATCAGAAAGTCTTCAAAACAGGTTAACACTTTATTTTAGAAGGTATATTAGATGCTATTGGGAATATCTCTTCTCTCTTGATTTTCTTATTAACTGTAAGTCAAATAAGATGGTCTTTGGAAACATTAGAACCATAACAAAGCATGAAATCTCACAGAATTCATTTGATTCTATGTGAAGAAAGAATGGTCATAATGTAAATATCAGTTATTCTAATTTTATAGTCAAGTGGTCAGTTATAAACTAGTGTAAAAAAATGAGTAAAGCTAAAGCAATAGAACTCTGAGGAACAGATTTCACTGTAACAGTAGTGCTTTGATATGTTTATTAATGTAATATTGATGGAGGAGAGATGAAAATTAATATGTGTCTGTTAGACTAAGGCTGGAGTTGTTGCCTCAAACCATAATAATTGATTACATGAGTTCATTTGTTTAATGGGAGAGCACAGTTACAAACCAGAGGATATCATCTTTCTTTGGTGGAAACCCTGTAATGCAGCCCTAAATCTTACACGGGAGATGCTGTTATTTCTTACGGCAGATCTGATAACTCATAGACCAGTTTTGTTCATTTTAAAAAATTAATTGTTGAATATTTTTGAATTATATCACTCATTTGCTAGAGGTGGTTTAAAATAAGAATGTATTTATGATATTACAAATTTCAGTAATATATGACATTCTAAAATTGCTATTTTCACTCTAGTCTTTGAAATTGACTTGGGTTTACTTTTGGATGAGATAATTATTCTGAAGGTATTTTTTTTAATTTTACTGTAGTCACTGATTTTACTGTTTAGTATATAATTCAACATAATTTAGTTAAATCTCTTGAGATTTTTTTAACATACCATGTCATGTTTTGGGGGTCTTGTCAATGAAACTTTCTCAGTGAAAACCGTTTTGCTAAATAATTTTAGAATAAATATCACTTTCCTTTAGCATGATTAAATAGTGGAAATTTCTTTCCTTTCTTTGTATTAAGAGGAGGGAAAACCCACAAGACAAAGCTGACTTTTTCTTGACAGTTGCTTGGGGAAAAATCTATAATAAACAGCACAAGTTCTGTGTGCAATGGTTGAAAGCCAATTGCTCTGTAGAAAAATAGATTGTAGCTGTGAACATCCTCAACCATTTGGCCTCGCTTGTAAGATTCCAGCCTCTGAAACGCAACTTTTTTTTCCTCTTTTTTTGCTGGATGAACAGCCTAATGTTCCATGCACTGTACTAGAAGAAGCATTTTATGCAACATTGAAAGAGTCGATTAATTTGCATAATTTTATGAGTATTACCATGACTTTAAGGTAGGCTAGCTTGCTCAGGAACCTCGTCTGCCCAATTTTTTTTTCTATTTTGACAAATTAATCATTTTTAAAAACAATTAATTATATTTATGACAAACTGAACCCTATACCCAAAGGTCCTAAATTTTTATAGCAGAAATCTAATATTAATGTGAATAAGATCAGTGATTTAGTGAGTACCTTAACAGTCAACAATGCCTAAGGCTGAACAAAATTAATATTTTGTTTCCCATCTGGAGACTTCAGTAAAATTAATGAGGAAGGGGGACTTATTGTAATATATAATACGTACAAATTCACTGTTTCCAAACTGGGCATTCTGCTTACATCAGAGCTCAGATATTTTGTGTACTTTTCACCATAGTGTGTTGGCAGAATCTGTTCTCTTCCTGAAGGGAAAATGGGCACTAATTACTTTCAATGCTTTGCCCCATTGGCTCAAGTAAGAAATTAATTTAGATGATATATTTAATGATCAATGTGATTTTTTTTAAGTTTTAAATATGCATAGTCTTAAATATTTTTTAAAAATCAAATGAAACTTTACTAAATATTAATTGCATATATGACTAAATATGCTAACATAAGAAACAATCTGAAATTTATTCTTAGTTTCTCCAAAGGATTCTATGCCAGTCTTATAACCATATGGGGATATTTCCTGGAAAACCCTAACTTTTTTTTGTGTGTGTGTGTGACTTGCATATTTTGGGATAATGTTTGAAGACATTGCTAGGGTGGTCCTGGACTAAGATAAATATTTAGAATTTGGTAAAAACAAATAGAATAAAACTAGTCAAAGATTTCTGCTGGATGACTTTTCAAATACCCTAATATCAATTTTAAAACTTAGGTTAAGTTCCAACCTGGGAAGAAAGGACACCTTATATTTGTTAACATTTCTAAGGAGTTAAAAAATCACCATCTTCAATTCTTAGAATTATTTCTTTGTTCATATCAACACTGAGAAGCATTTACAAAGTTGCATTTTTATCTGCATTTTCAGTTTCTACTAAATGTTACACAAGTTATTTTTCATCTTTGAAAAGAACTGTTGTTAAGTACATAGGCCAGTGTGCTGAGTATGCATATATCCTCAATATAGCATGAGTAATATATATGTAAATGTATGTACATTTTTCTTGTATCATATTAATAGACAAATACTTTTGAGCAATTATCATGTATCCCTTAAGAAGGATTGTACCCAAGCCCCATGTTTCAATTACTGGTCTATTTTGTCACCACATTCATGGCAAATAAGCTTTGTTTTGGTAATCACTACATATTTCAATTTAAATAGTCAATCACTTAGGTAACTTTGAATTTACACAGAATACCAAACCATTTGGCATTTTTTTCATAGTTAAAAATGACAGTCTATGGATCTTATATTTTGTAAGCACAAAATTCTCTTCTAAACCTTAAAATCAACAAAGCATTTGCATTCTGTATAAATCTGCATTATTAATTCACTGTAAAATAGATCCAGTTGGAGTACTTGTTTTTGCATTAAATTAAGCCTTTGATGTTCTTTAATGCTTTGATATAGCCTCTAATTTGTCAGAGCACAAATGCACCAGCAGCTGTTGAAAATATCACTTTTGCAGTACCGTTCCTGGCCAATGAAACCCCAACAAGTCATCTTCCTATCTGGCTGCACAAAATAGCATTGAAAAAGTAGTCATTGTTTTGAAGTAGCCCTCCAATTATAGGTTTTAACCCCATAGGTCACAGTTAGATTATTTATACAATGCCAGTGTAATTCTGTCTCCATTCTAGGCTTTCTGTGTGTCCAGAGTGCTCACCAGCTACACTGGAGGAAATTTCAATCAGTTGCTATCATGGCACTGACCTGTGTTTGATAGGGTTAGACAGCATTTGGCTGATTCCTGTATATTTTGTGCATTATTTAACTTTCTAAAACATATTTAGCAGCAAAAGCAAACTATACTAGGATTACCTTTTTTCTTCCTTCAGAAGGCAAAGAGCTAAGATGACTTTTCATCACATGGTGATATTGATTCCATCAGCTATATGATACATACGCGTGTATGTATGATCATACCGTGAGCCCATAAAATATCTTATTTGACAACCATTAATGATTTGGGGATCTTCCATTGTGAGTTTATTCATGTGTCCCTTTCTGCTCAGGTTAAGTGCCAGTGTTGATGCTTGACAGCAAAAATGGACAAATCTACCATGCTGGTTAAATTGTCTAAATTTATTACATTAGACATTTCCTGGCAAATGCATCTGCCAGCAGGAAATATACATGCTACTTTTGCACCAAGGCAACTGGCTCTGTCATTTCTGGCTTTTTGATGATATTCTGAACTACATTTGCATCAAAAAGATTGTGATAGAAGAACATGTTTTTAATTAGTTGTCATGTTGACAACCAACAATTAGAAGGAAATTCATATGATGCTGAAGGGAAAAACAGAAGAAATCACCTGCCCATGGAAATAGAATCTGATCATCTTTACCCCTTGTGATTTTGAGACACAAAAGTTCCCGCCTGTGGAAAACTTTACTAGGTAACAAACTGTTATAGTAGATTGTTTTAAAATCTGTTAAATATGTAAAATCCTCTGATTTTACTGATAACCTAGAGAATATATATTGGTGGTTTTTCTTTTTCATTCCCACCTCCCAAATTCATGAATATATCAAAGTGAAGAACTTTTACATATTTGGCTACTTTGCAAAATCACGTGACATAAATTAGGATTATAAATCAGGTTTTCACTTGCCTGTCTACAAAATTTTGTATATAGAATTTTGAGATATCGAGAAAATAAAGACCTTAGTCATTATTCAGGTTGTTTATTCTCACTTCTAGAACTGTAGATGACATGCTTTTAGAGACCCAATGTAGATTTCTACGTGTTTAAAAAAGAAACAAAAGCAAGTCGACTCTTTGGACTTTGCCCCCTTATTTTACTTAGTAATAATACATAGCATTCACATTACTTGAAAACTGATGTAGTAAAATGGACCTGAATATACGTTGCAGTCCTGACCAGAAGACGTTTGCTTACCCACATAAAGTAATTTGCTTCTTAGCACAGCTGGATTCCCTTTTGCGAGTGTTTTATTTTTTATGAAGTAAAGAGAAAACATTATTTTTGTAAACCAATGTTTTTAATCTAATTGATGACAAGTCAATGGCCTAGAATAGAAATGGCTGCCTCAAAATATCTCTCAATTTGCACATTTTAGGGCCTACTAAGCTGGAGAACTGAAGCATGAGGCAAATGAAAAAATATGAAGTTCATAATCTAGGGAGACCTGCATGTGTACAGCCATAAAAGCCTCAACTGCCAGCTCAGGTGGAAAAATGTTGAAGTGAGAAATGTATTCAATAAATAGAAAACACAGCATGGAGCTGAAAAGTGTGCATGAGAAACTGGTTAGGAGATCCGAGTAATGGAAAAGGAAGCAGATGGAGCATGAGTGTACATTAAACAGTAGTGTTCATAGCTTGTGACATAAAGTATTCCTCTGGGAGTCTAATTCTTAACTATCTCCAAATTCATTCAATTTAAAATATCATGGTCTTGTTATCATCTAATTTTGCAGAAATTTTATTGAAAATATTATTGTGATGGACTGTGTTTCATCATTGAAAATGCTTGTTGATGGAATAGACTAGAAAGTTGATAACTTGATATCGCTGTAACTTTCCTTAATCAAGTTCTACTTGCCCTGTCGGCAGTTGCGTGATTTCAGTGCATGAACTTGCGTCTGTCTCTGACATGTAGGATCTCAAAGGCAGGTGAAATTGTGATTGTGGGTGCCTGCAAATTGAACGGGAAGCCATGTGCTTTTATAGATGTGTTTAAAGACACTTCCAACTATATATGGAACATGTCGGGACTCCCAGGACAGAGTGGCAGCTCTGTAAAGTATAAGAGGAGGTTGTATTGATTGGTTTTCACAACTGCAGAATTCTCGCTACTTTCACAATAAACATGAGCATTTCCATTCTGAGCTATTTTGGTTCATCCATTTACTTTCTATAATGGGGATACACTATGAGAAAGATAGTTGACCTCTTTTTACCATTCTCATGCCAAACTTTAGTACTTGGTTTTGTTTAATGATCCATAATGGATTTCTGTGAGTCCATTTTGTAAACTGTTTCTGAATCTCTGTATTTTTTCATCTGTTTTTTTCTGAGCAATGAGTTAAAAGTACATTTTACTTTCAGTTAAAGTAATACTTTTTGTTTGTCTCAAATGAATTTTTCTATAGAAGGCCAAAGCATAGATTCGATAGGAAAGTGTTTATTCATACTAAGCTGTTTTTTAAATTTTAATTAATTTTTTATTTTAATACAGTTTTATTGGAGTATAGTTTACAATGTTGTGTTAGTTTCTGCTGTACAACAAAGTGAATCAGTTGTACATATACATATATCCATTCTTTTTAAGATTCTTTTCCCATATAGGTCATTAGAGAATATTGAGTAGAGTTCCCTGTGCTATACAGTAGGTCCTTGTTAGTTATCTATTTTATAAATATGTAGTAGTGTGTATATGTCAATTTCAATCTCCCAATTTATCCCTCCCCCCTTCCCCCTTGGTAACCATAAGTTTGTTTTTTTACATTTGTGACTCTATTTCTGTTTTGTAAATAAGTTCATCTGTACTATTTTTTTTTTAGATTCCACATATAAGCAATATCATATGGTATTTGTCTGACTTACTTCACTTGGTATGACAATCTCTAGGTCCATCCATGTCGCTGAAAATGGTATTATTCTGTTCTTTTTTTATTGCTGAGTAATATTACATTGTATATATGGACCATATCTTCTTCATCCATTCATCTGTCGATGGACATTTAGGTTGTTTCCACGTCCTGGCTAGTGTAAATAGTGCTGCAATGAACATTGCGGTGCATGTATCTTTTTGAGTTATGGTTTTCTCCAGATAATGCCCAGGAGTGGGATCGCTGGATCATGTGGTAGCTCTATGTTTAGTTTTTTAAGTACCCTCCATACGGTTCTCCATAGTGGCTGTACCAATTTACATTCCCACCGACAGTGCAGGAAGGTTCCTTTTCTCCACACCCTCTCTGCATTTATTGTTTGTAGATTTTTTGATGATGGCCATTCTGACCAGTGTGAGGTGATACCTCATTGTAGTATTGATTTGCATTTGTCTAATAATTAGTGATGTTGATCATCTTTTCATGTGCTTTTTGGCCATTTGTATGTCTTCTTTGGAGAAATATCTATTGAGATCTTCTGCCCATTTTTTGATTGGGTAATCTGTTGTTTTATGGTTTAAAACTATATCATATTTCTTATATGCAGATTCCTAATGCTAAAGAATCTTAATTTTTAATTCTTAATTAAAAATTAATTTTTAAATAATTATAAAATATAATTTTAATATTATATTATATATTATATAATTCTTATATAATTAAGAATTAATTTAATTCTTAATTAAAAATCTTAATTCTAAAGAATCTTCTATTTTACATGTACCCCCATAGTTTTTGTTTCTGTTTTTGTTTTCTTAATAACCATCTCTTGGAAAAATCTGTTTTCTCTTTTCCCCTTCTATCTCATTTATTATTCGTTCCCATTTCAACTCCTTTAGAACTTTAGCTGGCAAATGCTATGGTTCCTCCAGTTTCTTCTTCGGAATTGCATAATCTCTTGCCTTCAAATATGTAAAAGTGTCTTGTATAGAAAAATGACTTTTTCTCATAGCTCACTGTCAACTTCTATCTAGTCTTCCTTCTTTTGAATGTATATTTGTTTGATTTTCCTAGCATCCCACTTTACTCAACAAACTTGTGTTCTGTAACCCCTTGAGATTTGGCTTCTACAATCATGAAAATGACAAAATCATAGACTGTTAAATATAATCTGCCAGTGTCTTTTCCTAAAATCTTATTTTCCCCTGAATTCCCTGCTCTTTTCCTACTGATCACTTTCTCTCTTTTGAAATGCTCCTATTCTTGAGCTATTATATTTTCTTTCTTCTATCCTTGGTTATTCTCCAGCTCTCTCATTGATTACTCTCCCATAGCAGAAGCTCACAGGACCTTCTGGTTTACACCATCCTTTAGATGGTCACCCCTTTCAAGGATTTATCAATTGCCCCTGTGCTGACTCTTTTCTAGTTTCTGAATACAGTTTTTCATTGAGAACCTACTGTATGGCAGTCACTGTGTTAAGTTCTAATCTTTTTTTGGAGGGGGGGGGTGGATATAAGTGTTTCCAGTGGTTTTCTTCATATTTTTGTCAAGAAATCCTGTTATTCCAAGTTCCAAAGTTCTAAATTTATATCATTTTTGAGAAATTCTCTCCTTTCCCTTAGTTTCTCCTTTCTGTCAATAAATCCTCACTGTCCTAATTATTTTAAGTAGGGATTATATCACTACCTCTGCCTCTACCTAACCCCCTTCCCACCTCATGCTTGTCCCAGCCATTCGCCAAGTTTTGACATTTCTCTTTGTTGCTTTGCACTTATCCCTTTCTTCACAATTCCTAGTAGATAATCTTGGTCCAGCTTCTTGATATTTAATGCCAAGCTTATTACAAAATCCTTCTCACTTACCTCTTTCCTTCTTTTTTTTTAAAAAAACCTGGGTAAGATACCAAGATTTAACTAAACACTATTTCCACGTCATGCAACTTTGCTGAACAAAGACTTAACAGTACTGTCTCATTGCCTTTAGTGTTCCCAGTGTGGAATACTAATTCCAAAAGTTGCTCTGAGGAACAAAATTTCCGTAGGAAAAACCCCAAAACAACAGTTTTAGATATGCTGCCTCAAAGAGAATATCAGTGCCTATTAGCATATTAGAGTTTCTAGTAATAACACTTAACTCAGATTTTCTGCCCAAGGAACTTTCTTCTTTGAGCAAAACCCATTTAATATCTAAAAATTAGCATTATATAGAATACCACCTAGAAAATGCTATTGGATAATAGCTAAATACCATGCAGGCAAAAATAGTAATGAAATACAGGTAACATTTGTCATGTCACTGAAAATCACTTTACAAAGTACTTCAAGTACTTTGTAAGTTAATCTTTATGATAACTTTACTATTATCCTCATTTTTCTGAGGCTCAGGGAGGTTGAGATCCTTGTTCCAGCCCACATATACAGGTGGCAAAAAGGTTAGAAGCTCTGGTCTCTGGGACTCCAGTCACAGCTCTTTACTTCTATACTATGTGGCTTCTAATCAGTTCAAGGTTCTCTCTACCATGCCTCCAGCCTCTCTCTCTAACCTCACCTCCTTGTGGGTCTTCTATTCCAGTTGGGCTGGTTTAATCCTCTTCCCTACCTTTGAAAATCTCCATCACCTTTCCCTCCAAGTAAATTTTCTTCTCTCTCCATCCTGCCAAAATAATTTCTTATTCAGTCTTCCTCAAGGATGTTAGCAGACCACAGAATCCTGACCTAAATTGGTTTTCTCTAAATCCCCATGAATATTTACCATTGTGCCATTCATTTGTTACTAGATTATTTTAAAAAAAAACCCACTAAAATGAAGACACCCTTATTTCTTCTTTCCTTGATGAAATTATAATCTTCTTGTGAAATGCGACTATATGCTGGAATGTATGAATGAATAAGTGAAAGACTCCCGGACACTGAGCAAACTTTGTAATGATATATAGAAGCGTTAACCGTATAAACCTCAAGTAGGGAGCGAAACAATTCTTTTTAAAAAAATGCTAAAATTTTATTTTAAAAATATACATAAGTGATATAGGTATGTGTGTGTGTACACTGTCATTGTAAAACTACTAGGATAGTGTTTAGAGTAAAATAGAAAAATTTCCCACTCTGTCACCTCCACCTGACTTTAATTCTGTTTTCCAGAGTTAATTACCATCAGGTTTGGTGAATATGTTTTCAATTCTTTATCTAACCATTTACCTACATTTGTATCTAAACCTAGAGCCCCTAAATCCTATGATCTCATCTATACATGCTCTTATATTCATAAAAATAATGATATGATTCCAGATTACCAAAGAATAGTAGAGCTCTTTATTATTAAAGGAGCAAGGTAAATGCTGTACACAGTTCTTCAAATAGACATACTTCCTAAAAAATCCTTATACATTTATCCCTCCCTCTATAGTTTGCCACTTGACCCCCTGACAAAAATCCTAGACCTCATCTTGCTCTCTGACTTCCCTAACTTATCTTCCTTCCCATTTTCCCTCCCCCCTCGCCCAATCAGGTCATCTTTGCAGACACTTCCTCCCTGAGGTGCCATTCTGGCTTTGCCTGCTGGGTCCTGAGGGAGTGGGTTGATTCCTACTCTTATTGCTTTTCCTCTTCAGAATCAGATCATTACACTTTAAATCTACTTAGATTTCTAAATTTACAGGAATAAAGCCTTTCACTGTATTCTATTCTAGATTTTAAATTCAGCTCTGTTGTGCTCATTTTCCTTGAACTTATTCATTTATTTGTGTCCTTTTTTTTGTTCATATTGCAAAATTTCTTTATTTTGTAGGTGTTGAATACTTAGTTTTAATTATCGATTTACGGTTTTTTGGTCAGTTTTCATTTTCATTGATTCTTTTTTCTTCCTTTACTCTTATTAATAGTTTCTTTTACATTTTTTCACCATAGCTTCTTTATTTTCTTCATCATAATATAAGCATTTTGGCCATAAAGTTACTTTGAATACTGCAATGGCTCTTTAAATTCAATATATTGAAGGGTATTATTGTCATTGACATTCATTCATAATTTATGTCTAATTTTAGTTTTTATTTTCAGTGAAAAGAAGATTATTACATGGTTGGTGTAACTCTCCACTTTTTGAAATGTGTCAAGTCTTTGTGGAAATACAAACATTAAATAGATATTCTAAAATTTCCCTATTAAAATGAATATTAAACTTAGATAATAAAAGAGAATTATATTAAGATGTCAATTTTTTTATGGATATACTTTTCTGGTAAAACACATTTGCCATGTAACTCAATTTTATTTAATTTAACAGAGATGTATTATGGATGTGAATACATGTGTAATTCCTTATTTAACTAAAATGGAAGTTTCAAAAAAATTAGGAAAAAAACAAACCTGAGTGGCAGTGATCAAGCAAATCAGGAATTTTTATTACAGGGCCTATGAACTCCAGGAGTGGATCTATAAATTTTGAATTTTTTTCTATATTATTATATACAAAATTATCACTTTCCTTTTTTATTATTACATATTATTCCTATTTTTCTGCAAAGGAATATAAGATTTTCATAAAATTCTCAAACGTCTCTGGAACTTCCAATATGTAAAACTTGAGGGATCTAGAAAAATAATATTGTGTTATATATTCCATGTATCTCTATTCTAACATACATAGGAAAAATAGTATACTATATTGAACAGTAGTAAAATTTTTGTCTCATTGTTGTTCATCAGATAATTCTGGTACCAAACATAGAAGAGTTTAGTTCTCTGAAAATCCGTCTGGTTCATTCCTCTTCTTCTAAACCAGATTATTCCTAAACCTAACTTAAAGGGGCCATTCTCGTTAACCTTTCTAAAACTTTAAAAGGCTCATCGTTGATCTCCTTCTTATATTTAACCTAATCCATTTATGACGTATTCAAAACTCACTTGTTTAAAATCTCTGCCTTAGCCATTGAATTCAATTGGCTTTGTGTTGGTGGCATCTCAGAGTAGGCATCTGTTGACTGTCTTTTTCCTTTGAGAGGAAATTTTCCTGGTTCTTCACATGCTGAGTAATTTTTAATTGATATACAGGATATTTTAAATACTATGAAATTCTGGGTCTGTAATTAAAAGTAATGATCTAGATGGGTTGAAAGTAAACAATGGAAAAAATGTATAACAAGCAAACACGTTTTAAAGGAAAGCTGGGGTAGTTTATTAATATCAGGTAAAGTAGACTTTAGAGCAAAGAAAATTAGCAGCAATAAACAGGGATATTACATAATCATAAAAATGTCAGTTCAACAAAAAGATTTAACAATATTAAATGTGAATTTACCTAATAGAGCTTCTAAATAGATGAAGCAAAAATTCACAGGAGTGGAAGGAGAAATAGACAAATCTACAACTATAGTCTGAGATTTCAATACTCTTCTTTCAGACAGAAAATCGAGTATGGAGACATGAACACCACTTCTAACCAACAGCAAACTGCATCTAGGTGATATTTATAGAACAGTCCACCTAACTTTAGTGGAATAGGCATTTTTTTTTAAACAAAGTGTAACTTTACTTTTCTCCCCAGCTTTGAGGTATAATAGACAAACAAAAATTATATATATTTAGGGTGTACAACTTGATGTTTTGGTATACACTGTAAAATGATCACCACATTCCAGCTAACATATATCACCTCACATAGTTACTGTTTTGTGTGTGTGTGTGTGAGTGAGGGTGGTGGTGAGAGCACTTAACATCTACCCTGTTAGCAAACTTCCAATATTACAAAACAGTATCGATAACTATAGTCACCATGTTTAAAAACTGGTCTAATCCTGGTACATTTGACTTCCAGGACTTGTTAGTCTTGCATAACTTAAACTCTGTGCCTTTTGGATAACATCTCTCCATTTCCCCTTCCCCTGGTTTATATAGAGTAAACCAGCCCTTGGCAATCACCATTCTACTTTCTGCTTCCATGAGTTTGACTATTTTAGAGAATATGAATTCTTTTGAAGTGTACATGGACACTCACTAATATAGACGATACCCCAGGTTATAAAACAAACGTTAACAAAATTTTAAAAATTGAATCAAAGTATGTCCTCTGAACATACAGACTTATACTAGAAACCAGTAACAGAAAGATAACAGGAAAATGTCCAAATACTTGGAAATTCAATACTTTATATTACTGATATATAGATATAAATCACCAATATCAAGAATGAAAAGAGAGGTATTTCTACAGATCCAAGAGACATTGAAAGGACACTAAAGGAATATTATGGATAACTCCACACACATAAATCTGATGAGGTAGATGAAATGGAATTCCTTGAAAATCACAAACTACCAAAACTCATCCAAGATGAAACATATAATGTACATAGACCTATAATAATGAAAGAAATTGTAATTATAGTTACAAACCTTCCAATAAGGAAATTTTCAGGTTTAGATGGTTTCACTAGCAAATTCTACCAAACATTTAAAGGAGAAATAACAATTCTACACAATCTTTCCCAGAAAACAGAAGAGTTAAGAAACACTTTACAACTCATTTTATATAGCCAGTATCACCCTGATAGCAAAATCGGACATGAACAGAAAAGAAAATTACAGAGAATATCACTTATGAACATAGACAAACATCCTTAATCCAGCCAAAAATGTATATATAATATCATACATATGTATATATAAATCATATATCTAAGGGTTTATTCCAAGAATGCAAGGCCAGTTCAATATTCAATCCCCCTCTAGATTAGAAAGACGTCAAAGATGTCCACTTCCTCTTATCCTATTCGACATTGTACTAAAAGTCTTAACAGTCCAATAAGGTAGGAGAAAGAAAGAAAAGGAATGCAAATTGGAAAGAAAAAAAGAAAACTATTCCTATTTGCAGACACTTTGATTGCCTAAGTAGAAAATTCCAAGTGATCCATAGAAAAACACTCCTGGAACTAAGTGCATTTATCTAGGTTTCTGGTTAAAAATCAGTCATACTCTTATAGACTTCCAATGGACCATTGGAAACAAAAGAGGTATCATTTACAATAGTCCCTCTCCCCGCAAATGAAATACTTAGAAATAAATGTAATAAAAATCGTGTACTGGGCCTATATGCTGAAAATTACAAGAAGCTGATGGGGGGAAAAAAGACTTAAATAAATAAATATGTACTGTGTTCAGGACTTGGATAACTCACTTAGTAATGATGTTACTTCTCAGATTGATCTATAGATCAAATGCAAACAAAATCTTGTCAGGATTTTTTGTAGATATAAACAAGCTGATTCTAAAAATTTATTTGGAAAAGGAAAAGATCTAGATAATCCAAAACAATTTAGAAAAACAAAAATAAATTTGTACAAATCACATTGTCCAACTTTTAAGACTTATTGTAAAGCTACAGTAATTTTGTTAAACTACAGTAATTAAGACTGTATCGTGTTGGCAAAGGAATAGACGTATAGATCCATAGAACAGAAGAGTCCAGAAATGGGCCCAACCAAACATGGCCAATGGATATTTGACAAAGGAAAATAGGCAAATCAAGTATTTTCAACATATGGTGTCTAACAAAGTTGAAATGAACTTTGACCTAAACCTCATACCTTATGTATTAAAAATTAATTCAAAATGGAGCATAGATATAAATGTAAAATGTGAAACAATAAAACTTCAAGAAACCATAGAAAATTTTCATGGAAAAGGGTTAGGTAAAGAATGCTTGGAAATTACATCAAAAGCATGATTTATAAAAGAAAAAAACTGATAACTTGAACTTCACCAAAATGAAAAACTTTTATTCCACAAAAGATGCTACTAAGAGAATTAAAAGAGAAGCTACAGACTGGGAGAAAGATTTTCAAATCATGTATCTGACAAAGGACTTATATCCAGAATACATAAAGGTCTTTCAAAATTCATCAGTGAGAAATTAACTCCCTGCAAAATGGCAAATTATTTAAACAAACATTTCACCAAAGAAGAGACATGGCAAGTTAATAAGCACATGAAAAATGTTCAATGTCATTAGAACAGTACAAATTAAAACCATGATAAGATAATACTATATGCATGTTATAATGGTTAAAATTCTTTTAAAACAACTTTGGGGACTGACAAGGATGCAGAGCTATGCGAACTATTATACATTGCTGGTGATAATGCAAAAAGGAGCAGGCTCTCTGGAAAATAGTTCAGTAGTTAAACTCATATTTACCCTATGACCTAGCAGTTCCATCCCTAGATGTTTACCCTAGAGAAATAGAAACTTATGTTTGAATGTAACCTGTGCATGAATATTTATAGCAACAACATTCATAGTCACAAAAGCTGGAAACAAATATCCTTCAGTTGGTGATGGATAAGCCATAGTACATCCATACAATGGAATATTACTTAGCTACAAAAATGAATGAACAATTGATATTTGCAATAACTTGGATGAATCACACAGTCATTTTGCTGAGTAAAGAATCTAGTCAAAAAGGTTACATCCTGTATGGTTCCATTTATATGACATTCTGAAAAAGAAAAAATTATAGTGACAGAGAACAAATCAGTGGTTGTCATGCGTTGAGGTTGAGGCCAGAGTGTGACAGCAAAGAGGTAGCACGGGAGTTTTGGGGGTTGATGGGATGTTCTGTGTCCTGATGGTAGTAGTGGTTACACAAATCTAAACATGTGCATATTCATATAACTGCACACAATCATTTTTTACTATAAATTAAAAAAAAACCCATATAACAGGAGAGGTTTGGGGTATAATTTTTGCTCTTTCAGGTAGTGTACCTTTAATGCATATAACACAGGCTTAAAACATATTTTAAGAAAAATCAATATAGTGTCCATCCAACTATTGGAAAACTTAGAGACCAACCTTCATTTGGTACAATATTTTGGGTTTTTTTTTTGTGATACACAGGCCTCTCACTGTTGTGGTCTCTCCCATTGCGGAGCACAGGCTCCGGACGTGCAGGCTCAGCGGCCACAGCTCACGGGCCCAGCCGCTCCGTGGCATGTGGGATCCTCCCGGACCAGGGCACGAACCCGTGTCCCCTGCATCGGCAGGCGGACTCTCAACCATTGCACCACCAGGGAAGCCTGGTACAATATTTTTAATTCACCATAAATAAATGTCATATATGCTCTAGAAAAATGTTAATATCGATGAAGTATAGTTCTATGTTCCAGCTAATATTTCTAACTAGATAGAGCTTCAACAACTTATTTTACCTCTTTCCATGTCACTTTTGCCATTTAAATGAGAACAGTTGAATTATATGATCTGTTGTCCTACCATTTAAAAGCAAACATTCAAATCCATCCTAACAACTAAAATCTGATTTCAAAATGGAAATAATACTTGTCATTTTTTTTCTATCATGAAATCCCTACATTTTTTTCACTTTTCAAAATTTCTCAAGTATCTTGACTCTTGTTACTTTTGTTAACAAGGAAGTGATAACATATCTAGAGGACATATGACATCTTTTTTTTTAAAGTCCCATTGTTTGGTAATCAGCACAGTGCTCCACATGCAACAACATTAAGGAATGAAGTTTGTTGATGATAGGAATCATAGGCAAAGACCTTGGAGGAAAAAATCAACAACCAAATAATAGGGACTGTATACACTGAAGGCTCTGCAAGAGCAACTGTGATTTGTGTGGCTAGGAAATTGATCAAACATTAAAGAGATATACATACATACTTGCATATATACTTAAATGTGTATGAATATATAGTTAGGGCTTCCGCAATCCCTACTCTATTGTTTTAAGTCAGGTGCACAATTAATCATTTATAATTCCTGCCTGGCCTCTGTATAGGCATTTGAGTTTGCAAATGCTGAAAAGTTCCATCATGTTGTAGATATATTCTATGGGTTCCTAGGAAAATGAGAACATTTTTTATTATAAAACACTTCATTTTTTAAGAACACTGGGGAGATGTGTCATTCCTTTTTTTCTGAAAACTTCATTATTTTTAATTGAATGGCGCTTTGAACTATATGAAAATTACATTTCCCTTTTCAGTTAGATCAGCAGAAAGCTTTGAGTAAAATTTGTGGCCTATTATAAGTGGCCTCTATATTTTTGTTTTAGCTGCATTCCAAATTCTTGGTCCTGTCCTGGTCTTTTTCTTTCTAACTTTTTCCTCTGACTGAATTTTATACATCTCTATATTATATTTGTGAATTTGTTAGTTTGTGAATTTGTTTGTGAAAATAATTTTGTTTATGCAAGGCTGGAAGAATACTTGCCCAATGCTAATAATAATTAAATTTTTGAATTTCAGGAGATGAGATTATAGGTGATTTATGTTTCCATCCTTCAAATTCATTTCACTTTTTTGATCTCTTGTAGGTAGGAAAAGAACAAATAATACATTTTTGGAATGAGGGCAAGTACAGATAGATAAATGAATAATTACATTTGTTTTATCTGTATTTTTAAAATATTTTTATTTATTTTTTGGCTACGTTGGGTCTTTGTTGCTGCGCGCGGGCTTTCTCTAGTTGCGAACAGTGGGGGCTACTCTTCATTGCAGTGCACAGGCTTCTCATTGCGGTGGCTTCTCTTGTTGCCGAACACAGGCTCTAGGTGAGCAGGCTTCAGTAATTGTGGCACGCGGGCTCAGTAGTTGCATAATGCAGGCCCTAGAGCACATGGGTTTCAGTAGTTGTGGAGCATGGGCTCAGTAGTTGCAGTGTGCGGGCTTTAGGGCGCGTGGTCGCACAGGCTTAGCTGCTCCGAGGCATGTGGGGTCTTCCTGGACCAGGGATCGAACCCATGTCCCTTGCATTGGCAGGTGGATTCTTAACCACTGCGCTACCAGAGAAGTCCATGTGTTATTATTATTATTTTTTTTTACATAGCTCGTGTTAAAATGTGCTTGGATTACGTAGTATTACGTAACGGACGTATTTACTTTCAAGCCGAGATTATTGTGAGGTGTGGGCTGACTACTGTGACATACTTCCCTCCTCATCTGTGAAACAATTCCAATGGCAAGAGCTTGGCTCAGCTGTTTTTTTCCTAACTTTTTGCAGAGTCAGAGCACTAGCAAGACTTATTCCTGGCCCCCTCCTTGGGCTGGCCCAAGTGAAATTTCATAATATGAAAAGTCTGTATTTCTGACCGTGGTTCATTCCCAGCTTCCTGTGAGTCCTGCTCTTTCCTTTTGCTCTTGCTACTACACTCAAGTTTATGTCAAGCCCAAATTTCCACTTCCCAAATTACCTTCCTTCTTTCCCCATCCCTCCTCAACCAAACTAGGATTCTGTCAACTCTTCTTTCAACTATTTAATTTTATGAGTGTATTTCTTTCTGCATTGACTTAAAAAGCCTATTCAACAAATATCATAGAGATAGTTGGATAATAAAATGAGATTTTCCCCTCTACCATATTCTAAAATAAATTCCAGAGAGCTAAAATATGAAAACATATTATGAGAAGAAGAATGTATAGGTGAACAATTGATTCCTGGGTGAGGATGGAGTTTCTAAGTATAAAATGATGGATGAAACTATCAAAGAAAAGAATAGTTTGACAATATGAAAATTCGAGGCTGCTATATATGAAAAAATATATAAGTACCCCTATGGATTAGACATTGAAGATAGAAGCCAATGGTGAAAGCTGTGAGAAAATTTTAAAAGTTGCAATTTTTGACTGCAAAGATTTTGGCAAGGACCCTATTATGAATCCCTTTAATAGTCAAGCCAAATTATTGAAGAACCAGGTTAAAAAAATGAATAGCTTACTTTTTTTGTCCTATAAGCCTTATAGTCATATATTTTAATTAGATGTCACAAAAGTATATGGTTACTTTTGAATTTATTTTTCCCTCCATTGTCTTCATAATATTATTGGTAGTAGTGTATCTCATATGAGGCAGTCACATTTTATGAAGCTAAGGCAAAAGAAAGATTTTATTATAATAATTATAGATTATACTGGCTAATGATAGTACAGAGAATCTATTTTTGTACCTCTTCGATGTTTTCAGAATTGTCATCATATTTAAAATTTGCAACATATTTGTGAAAAGGGTAGTATTATTCCCATTTTAGATAAGGAAATTGAGGCTCAGAGAACTTTTATGACTTGCCCACTATGAGTAAAAATTCTGAAAATGCAAGTCAAACGAGAAATTCTGGTTCTAAATCCTATTCTTGTTCCTAGATACATTATGCCTCTAAATACTGATTGGTGGGGAGCAAGGTTCAGTAAAGAACATTTTGTCATATCTGTTTTTCATCTTTGGACCATGGCACCTGCCATAACCCATTGTCCTATACCATCCTATAGAAGTTTTTTTCAATGTTAACATGTTACTACCTGTAGAAATATTGGTATGGAAAGAATATATTTCCTTGTATTCCTGCAATGACAACGTGAAATACTGAATAATAATGAATAGCAGAAAATCCTTACATGGCATTTGCCTGTGCTATTTAATACTTACAATCCTCTGAGACTATTATTATTCCCATTTTATAGATGAGAAAACTGAGGCACAGAGAACTTGCCCATGGCTATCCTGAAGCCATTATTTTATAATCATACAGATGTTCAATTCCCAATATTTTTATATGAGGTAAAATGTATACGATTTAATAAATAAAGTCCATATTTCCAGTATGTATCTTTTACTTCGATGGTGTGCTAAGTGCTAGTTTATATTCAGGTGACTATAGCTTCCAGTGGTAGCTCTGGAGCCTCTTATTTTAATAAAGAAGATAGTTTCAAAATCTTTCCACAGTTTATATATACAGTGAGAAATAGTTTTCACTTCGAGAATGTGAGATCAAACAAAACTAAGTGCTGCCTCTTTTATTTGTGCCAAGAAAAACAGTGTTGTGAATTCTTAGATTGTTGAGTGAAACAGTTTTTCTCCTAAAACCTCCATCTCTATTTTTTCTTGATAGAAAATGTCTGCGTATCAAAATGCAATCTGTGAAATATCTTTCTGGTCACATTTACAACATCATTGAACTTATATTATTTAGTGACACATTTTAGATGTCCATGACAACACGAACACTTTTCATCAACCAGCGATATGGAATAATTAATTGGGAGCCATCACTGGAGGAGGATCCTGGCGTTCTGTGCTGGTTTGTAAAACAGGCCTGGGTGAGAGGCATCTCAGCAGGCCTAGTCACGTTACCTGTAATTTTTCACATGCGTATACTTCATCACTGGTGACATTCTGGCTTTCAGATCAGTCATCTCTTAGGACTTAAAATTGATATATCAGTCTCAGCATAAAATGCTATCATTCCCGTAGACCAACTGTTTACCGGAGTATAACTCCTCCTGTGTCTCATTTCATCACACTGTTCCACATAGTAATGTTTCAATGTGAAATGAAGTTTTTTCATGCTGTGCTTCTGAGTAGAAAAAAGACAGAAGTACATGTATGATAAATGGTGAAGATTCCACGCTAACCCTTGCAAAACAATACAATGTGGAAGCATTATACTTGCTTTAATAATTTAATGCATAAATGTGGCTTTTAAACTTTTATAACAAATACTATTTATGCGGCAGTGAGGGGAAGATCAATTATATTCACTGTGAATCACTTTATCTTCCAACTTATTTAGAAATTAGCAAAATACCACTGCTGTCGAATTGTCATGGTGAAATATTTGTGGAGGCTACACTATTAGTAAAAAAAAAAATAAAATTACCATCATGTTTTTCAATTGTACATATATTTATTTACAGTTTTGTTAGAAGGGGAATTTATTTAAAATTTTATTAAATCTAATTCTCTTCCTTCACGTGGAGCTCAGGACTAAATTCTGGCTTTCAGTAGCAGCAACAGAATTTGGGAAAAACGTCTTGTTTCATTCCCTTATTGTAGTCTGAAAGACACTGTCATGTATTCCTTCTTTCTTTGGCCATAGAATACATTATTTTTGTGCCTCTGAGTGTGGTCTGACTGTGACATCAGTATCCCACTGACTCCTAGGGCTGATTCAACTGATGTGGTTGACTGGACTGGGGTCCATATACTTCATTTACAACCCTAAAAGCTGTGCATCGGTGGGGGATGATGACATCCCCAGGGAGACCAGAACCACTTAATTTTTGTCAAGATGGAAAGGATTTTTTTACTTTTAGCATGTCTTGATTCAACCTGTGACTAAAGGTCTTGTAGACTGCTTTAAAATGAAAGGTAAAATTGTTTAACCAGAAGTGAGTTGAAATTATGTTTTCAATTTTACATAGCACTACACATACTCAGTGTGTTCTCTGAGAAAACATTTTAGCTTGAACTTTTAATTCTGGATCTTCTGTTTTCAAAAATCTTTAATATCTGCCTTTTTAGATTGTATGGAAGAGACCATAATGTAGTGTAAGATAATATCCAAACATTAAATTGTAGCTGATAGATGTTTAATAAATTATTGATGAAGAGTGAATAAACTGAGTGATCCCAAAGAACTAGAAAAAGAGTTAGGAGAAATATTTGTACAGTAAGATACATTTTTATGAAAATAATTTAACCAACAAAGTGATTATTTCTGTCCTTTGGAAGAAGTGGGAAAGTTAGCAATAATTAATTGGTTTCATTATATTTCTCCTGTGTGTGTGCACCACACCTGTGCAAGAAAATAAGCAGTACTAAAATTATTTTCATAACTGACCTTCATATCTTGGGGATTAAAATTATATTTAGTCCAGTTCTTAGCAGATGAGGTATTCTGATAATTTTTATTTAAAACATAGCACATTGAAAGAGACCTATCTGCCAAAAAACTAGAGGTAGATAGGGCTAAGATGCTTTAAATTAGCTTGAAAATTCTATAAACTAAATCAAAATTGACATTATAAGGGTTTTTTTTTTCAGTTTTCAAGACAGAGCTACTCAAATCAATCCCAGGTTAGTTTTGAAAATAGAGTTCTTTTAATAATGTATATTTCAAGGGGGGGTGGATAAATTGGGAGATTGGAATTGACATACACTACTATATATAAAATAGATAACTAATAAGGACCTACTGTATAGCACAGGGAACTCTACTCAATACTCTCTAATGACCTATATGGGAAAAGAATTAAAAAAAGAGTGGATATATGTATATGGATAACAGATTCACTTTGCTGTACACCTGAAACTAACCCAACATTGTAAACCAACTATACTCCAATAAAAATTTTTTAAAGAAGAATTTATATCCATCACCTGGCTCACATTCATTATTTTAGGAAATTTTCAACAGTAGCTGTATATTTTTAAGCTCAGTTCAAATTGACCTGTTTCGTAAAATTTTTGAAATAGACTTTTCAAAGTAGTTTCAGGTTCACAGCAAAAATGAGTGGAAAATACAGGTTCCCATATACCTCCTTCCCCACAACCCATAGCCTCCCCTGTTATCAACACCCCACATCCGTGGTACATTTGTTGTTACAGTCAATCTAGTAGCTATATTTTTCATTCTAAAATGGGCAAATGTGTTTATTATTTAACTGTCCTTGTGAGCAGCTGTTAAACCATTAAACGGAATTTTCAAAATAATCCCAGGGAAATGGAAACAATTAACTAATTTGTTAAGTCCAACTAACATCACTATAATGCTTATTCCTAGACATTCAAAATACTTATTGATTGCTAGTATACGTCAATATATGATTAATACTACAAAGGAGAAAAAAATAAGTAGAGTTCAGTTCTTGTCCTCAAGTCACACAAAAAGGAATAGAAGAGATATGTTACTTGAGTAGACTTAATTCTAGGGAGAACATGTGATATTCTGAACCTCTGGGAGGAAGCACTGAAAGAAAGAAGGCGGCTTTAATCAAGGTTTTAAAGTGGAAAAGCATTTGACTTATGCCTTGAAAATGTAGATTTGCATGTGATTGGGTTACCAGATAAAATATAGGATGTTTAGTTAAATTTGAATTTCAGATAAACAACAGATAATTTTTAGAGTTTGTCTCATGAATTATTTGCAACATACTTACATTAAAAAAATTATCCATTATTTATCTGAGATACAGCTTTCCCAGTTATACTTGCATTGTTATTTGCTAAAGATGGCAGTTCCAGGCATGTGGTACATTCTACTGAGATTTAAAAAAAGTGTTCAAAGATATAGAGGGAAAAAACCTTCAGTATGTATGGGAAAGAAAGAATGAACAGTTAATTACTTTGAATGTAAGGAATGGTTTGGGCTGAGTGAAATGAGGTATATTAATAATTATATGGGGACAACCAGGCATAAACTGTCACTGTTCTGGGCAAACAGGGAATAATACAGCTGAGACCTCAAAGGGTGGTGGGACCATAGCGCAGGGGTACCAAAAGAGAAGAGTATATGGATCTAGTTAGGGTAACTACTGAGATGCAGTGTAATACCTGCCCATGACAACAAGAGGATATAATAATTTAGGGAATACCAGAGGGTCTAATCGTTGAGCCTTTTGTCTTCTGTGCAAATAATGCTTCAGTAGCTGTGGCTAGAACATGTTCGGGGGATGTGAAAATCCAGAGCATATGTCAGGCAAACTTCTTAAATGTATCTCACTGGTGAGCGATAATTTTATTATTACTGAGGTTAGGGATTTCATTTCTGAGACTATGGAGGTGCATGCAGGTTTGGCCCTTTTGGAACAGAATATTGTGGAGTTCACAGGAGGTTTACATCATATACTTGTTTATTAAAAATGATTGGAGCCTAAATTAACAGTATCCTCCATTACATCTAGGAAAACTCCAAGTTAGAGATGGAACATGATAAGACCCTTGGCCAATGTGAAAAGAGAAGAATTTAAAGAAAAGTTTTTTCCCACGATATAAAATGATGATATGTTGATGTATGATGGATCTATTTTAAGATATTAAAAATACATGATATTGGAATCAGCATTTTAAACATTGAGTAAACTATTTTTATTATGAAAAGCTTCAAACATATATACAAAGGTAGAAGAGAGCAATGAGTTCTCCTATACTGATAACCCAGTTTTAGCAATGATTAAGATTTGCTGTATTTGCTTTATCTAGCTTGTTTCTCTTTCCTTTCCTTTGCTGGAAAAAAAAAAAAAGTAAAGCATGGGATTGACACTTTTTTTTAATCAGCTAAGTGGAAATACAACAACAAATTAACAGGGCTTTATAAGTGAAATTGCAAGATGTAAATGAGTTACTTTCTTTGCATAGATATAACCTGAGACTGAAAAAAGTATATTTATATGTTGAAATAATCATGCATTATCTGATTTAAATCCATAATGTTCATGGGGACTACTGAATTACTAATCATTGCATTTGAGGGTAATATTTAAGTGTACCCTCAATCTTACCTTTTATTAGCACTATATATACAAGAAGCTCTAACAACTTTAGACAGACCTATTTTATCCTGTTTTAGAGGATAAAAAAATTATAGTCACTTGCCTATATGTATACAGTATTATAGCCTGGAGCAGAACAATGATTTTGATTCTGTTAATCAGTCATTTGGCCTCATAAAATGGTCTTAGTTTATAGGAAATACATGTCCAGTTAATAGTTAAATTATGTATTTTATCCAGCAACAGCAGGAGTAAACTAGCAAAATATATTTTATGGCTCAGCAAAGTACAGATGAAAGAGCAATATATATGAATATAGGTATTATTGTTAGAACCGTGAAAAATGAGTCTACTCATGTTTCCTCAGACCACCACAGTCTGGTCTAAAACGTGAGGTCACTTTTATAGAAATTACCTATAATTTGAAAGCTTTGGGATCTACCTGTGAAAGATTCCAGCTCTTTGTAGAATCTGTCCTAAACTTTTCTGGAAGTATCCAGGGCGTTAATCTAATTTGTTCATGATTAAATTTACTATGCTACTGAAGGGCATCTGCCTAATCCCTGCTACTTCTGTTGGTCCTCCTCTCTTGCCATTGTTCTGTCATCCTTTCTGCTGAGAATTTTCATGTTTGCGGGAGATTTCCATTACATCTGTTGGATGACTCAAAGCCTACCACTCATGCTGTGAACCACGCTGCTGCTGTAGTCTCCTGCCTGGCCCTACCCCCCAATTTTTAATTGGCACTTTTGATGTTGACCTGGAACTAGGCTCTTCACTTCCTCAATCATTACCTTATTTGATCAACATTTAAAATAAAATTTGATTTTCACCCTAATCACAAATGTATCCCATAAAATTTGGAACTGACTTAGAAATAACTGAAGACAAAAAATATAAAACATCCCAAACCCACATGAGCACTGTCAGCATTTTGGTCGATATTCCTCAGGGAGATTCTCTCTTTCTTTAAAACAATAAAGTTCTGCATACGATATATGCTAGCATATATTTTACACTAATTAGCATATTGTGCACTTCCCCTCTGTCCATAAATTTCCTTATACAACAAGTTTTTTTTTTAAGAGCTGGAATAGTATTCTACTATACCGTTATAGAATTACTTCCTTAATCTTTTTATTACAAGGCATTTCTTTTTTTTTTTTTTTGCGGTACGCAGGCCTCTCACTGTCGTGGCCTCTCCTGTTGCGGAGCACAGGCTCCGGACGCGCAGGCCCAGCGGCCATGGCTCACGGACCCAGCCGCTCCACGGCATGTGGGATCTTCCCGGACCGGGGCACGAGCCCGTGTCCCCTGCATCGGCAGGCGGACTCTCAACCACTGCGCCACCAGGGAAGCCCAAGGCATTTCTTTTTATTTCAGTTCTCTACTATTAAAAGTAACAACATTCCAATAACATTTTTGTATATACATCTTTGCTCAAATCTTTAGTTTTTTCTTAAGTATACATTTTTAGAAGAGGAGTTGCTGAATTGAGGATATGAAAATGAACACTTTTTGATACTTGTCAAAATACCTTTCAGAAAGGTTGTGGCAGTGTTTATATACAGTGGCTTATAAGGGCATTGCCATTTCTTTATCTTTGCTAATATGATAGTGAGAAAAGATATCTCATATTTAGTTTTTATATATATTCAAGTAATGAATGACAAAATATTTGTTCATGTATTTCCAGACATTTGGCTATCTTTTATGAATTATTTGTGCTTTGTCCAATTTTCTATTAATTTTCTTATTGGTTTGTACAAGTTTATGAGCACCTTTTAAGGATAATTTCACTTCATCATCTATATTGCAAATAGATTTCCATTTTAATTTGAAATGTTTTGCCATGCAGAAGTTTCAAAAGTTCACAGAGTCAATTAGGTCATTCCTCTATTTTCTCATTGTTTGGTGTTTAGAAAGGTCCTTATTCACTCTCAAGATTATCCAAATATTCATCTCATTTATATTTTCATACTTTATGTTAAACTATTTATTTTACCCTTGAGAATATTTCAGTTGACTGACACAAGCTAATGATTTTCTGGGGCTGCTCTCTGGCAGAGGGTCAACAGAGCTGTGTTACATGTGTCCTGTTGTCGTACAGAAGTTTTAAACAACTAGGTCTTGTGGTTTCTACTTCTGTTCCTCTCTCTCCTTAGGACTCAGACAAAAGTGAGTGGGACTTGGGCCAACATCACCTTGATTTAGCTATGCTCTTAGGATCACTTCCTCACTGTACCTTCAATTCCTGTTTTTGGGCCCAGGTTGCCCTTAGAATGAGTTTTTTCTCCCCCAGATGTCTCTTCTTAGATTCCCATGTAATGAGAGTCCTGGCAAATGTCTTCCCTGACTATCTCTTAAGGTTCCTGGGCACATCTAGGTATGTCTAAACCCCAGTTTCGCCTGAAGCTGGAGCTTTTAGAGAAGTGTTCTAGTAAAGCTAAAAATTTGGAAGCACTGTTTACGTAGTACTGATTTTGATTTAGAGCAGGTAATATTTGTTGAGAAAAAGTATAAGATATGAAAAGTTTGAGATATATTTCATACCTTAGATATGAGATGTACTCTGTGTGTGTGTGTGTGTGTGTTAACATAGACAGGGAAGTCACAAATTCAAGTATTGAAAACGGTCAGGAAGGTAATGTAAATGAATGAAGTAGAATGGGAGAAAGACATCAGGGGTGGTGGACGCTGTGTTGGACCACGAAACACAAGTCCATGCTAAAAGGGTTTCAGCCAATTGTTCTCAAGCACAAAGCTTAATCCAGTATTGGGATAATTCCCAATATTTCTCAAGAACCAGGAAATACAGATTTAACACAAAATTCTGACCTCAAAATGCTGGCAATCAACTCAAAGGATTTTAAAATATTCTGAGGGTCAAGCAGAATTATTTATAGGCTGGATCTGACCTGTGGGCTGTCAATTTTTGACTTTGCTTTAATCACTCTTCTTATTGGCTAGCTAAAAAGGGTATAAAATTATTTGCGAGATTACAACACAAAAGGAAAGCCAATACTTGTGGAGAGCAAGCTCAGACACATAAAGTAAGGTTTACCATGCTGAAAAAAATGGAATTCCAAAATTTATATGAAATTGCATTAATAAGAAATGTGACCACCATTCCTTTGAAACATCAGGCTTTGACATTTCTTTCTGATTTGTAAAATGGAAGGAATGATGAATTGGTGAAAGGAATGAGGAAGGCCAGGAATGAGGAAGGTTGAGTGCCAGGAAGATTAGCACATTTATCGTGGTCATGGGGCCCTGGGGTCTTCTCTCTGATTCCAGGACTCTGAAAGAGAATTTTCCTAATAAATAAAAGACTTTGAGACAGACTGTCCTGCATGTGATCAGCTCCATAGGATGTCTCTTGAAACAGGATGTGAACAACTGGAATTGAAATGGAGGGACCTTGGAAGGGTAATGAAAAAGGGACCCGAGTGCCCATAAATCTCATATTCAGAATACCTGAGGGGGCTACCTCCATCACTAAAGATCATTCTTTTCAAACAATTTATTTGTACTGACTCTTTTAAAAACATAGATGAACTAAAGGAAGGCAAAAAAGACAAGCAGAGGGCTTAGAGACTCTGCAGTGCATATTAAAAAAAAAAATACATGAGTGACCATCACACAGATGTGTGTAATAATCTCTCTTCAGGAGCAGCTTCCCCCTTCCTTTCCATCTGTTTCTGTACTACTAACATGGTCACTCCAGGAATGTTTATCCCTTTTGGAATTGGGCCTGTTTTAGGGATTGAAAAATGGTATAGATATTTTTTTCCGTTTCCAGATCCTCCCCATTATATAAGGCACTAACTTAAAAAAAAAAAAAAATTCTGCTCTATGTGTCTCTACTTCCGAGGAGGAATCCTACTGATCTTAATTCACATTTATTTTCCTCCTGACATGCTTTCAGAATGAACAGTGGTGGCTGCACAAAAGGGTTCTAAAAGTTGTATTTCAAAGTTTACATTGTTTTATGTCCAAAGAATATCAAAGCCTTCTTAGAGATCTAGATGCCATTGAGTATTTCCTAAGTTTTTGCCATTTTTTTTGCATCAAGTAGAGGACACCTCTGGGGGTAGGAAAATAAAGGGAAGACACAGAACAAATTATTGCTTCAATAGCCGTTTACTGAATGCTTATTAGGTGCTAGAAATTGTGATAAACATTATGTCATTTCATTTCAATTCTTACTAGAAGCTTAAAAGTTGCTTTTCAACAACCATTTACTGAATGCTTATTAGGTGATAGAAATTGTGATAAACATTAAGTATGTCATTTCATTTCAATTCTTACTAGAAGCTTAAAAGTTAGATTTTTTTTCCATTTTACATATAAGTGAAGTCAGTAAGTGAAAGTATACAGATTAAGAAATCTGCCACAGCTGGTTAGTATAAAGCCCTCTTTATCTTCAGAACTTCTGATTTTAAAACCCATATATTTAATCACTATAAAATATTTCAAATTTTCTTTTCACAGAGACTCAACAGCATGAAATCTATAATGAACTATGAATACTATGTCTCTATTTAAAGCTTTTTTCTTTGTATGAAAGTGAAGAATCTATGAATTTATAATGGAAAATGTATTGCCTTATAGATCTTAGAAATTTTTTCTTTGAGGTTGTGCTCATCACAATAATTATATCAAGTATATGCTGTATGGGCTTTTAACAAAAACTATCAAATCTCCTTTGTATAGTTTTATATTGGTAAGGTGCTTTAATAAACATCTAGTTTATTAGAGTGAAGAGAATGATAATCTGAAGGAAGAACCCCAGAGATCGCCAAAATTTAATGTTAAGGCAGAGAAAGAGAATGGAAATATTGATGGAAGATCAGGAACCCAGAGTATCATAGATGCTAAAGGACGTGTTTACCTTCTTTTCCGAGAACAGAAGAAATGACCTGAGGGTGTGGCTAAAGATGAAAGGGAGAACAGGAGATAGGATGGTAGGTGAGGAATGTATGGAAGAGGGCACCACCATATGGAGAATGTGGAGAATGCATTGGAAGGGGTAACTAGTTAGGAGAAATCAAACAGTAACCAATTAAGATGAGTAATCAAAAGAAGAAAGAAGGGGGGCGGGTTCTGAATGATTGAGGTATTGGTGGTGGGGATGAAAAGAAGAAGACATACTTAAAAGATGGTTAGGAAGATTCTGGGCAACAAAGGTTGAACATGAGGATAAAGGAGCAAAAGGCATAGACAGTGATCCCCATGTTTATATCATGTGCATTAGTTAGATGGTGGACTTACTGAAGTAATAATGCATAAGAAAAGAAGTAGGTTTACGGGGAGAAATTTAGTTTCATTGTGCCATGTTTATAGTACTATGGTGCATGTAAGTGGAATTTTTAATTTAACATTAGAAGAGGACCCTAAATTGATAAGAAATCTATACTACTTTTATAAAGCTTTCTGAAATCTAATTATGATATGTTAAAATTTTGTCATGTAATAATTGATATTAAAGATATTGTGTTCTATAAAAGCCACTGTGCTTAGGAATTATATGACATTCACTTAAATTCACTTTACCATTTTAAATTGCATTAGTGATCACATACAAACTTTTCACTATTACCTGTTTCCACTGACCTTAATAGGTCAAATAATTTTAAAAAAAGAAAATCTAATATCTCCTATATTTGATAAATATTTCTGACTCACAGAAAGATTTAGCTGGTCTAAATTAGACAGGTTAGACAAATTTATATTTTCAGAGAAGATCTTCATTACAAAAGACTTCCAACATTCATGGGCTTCATTTTGATAATTCCTTGCTTCTAACTAGAGACTTCAGCTTTTATTCCCCCTTTCTCCTTTTGGGAAATAAAGTAATTTGGTAATAATATTTGGTAATTAGCTTTTGCTATGTAACAAACTATGCCAAAATTTAGTATTTTAATGCAGCACCCAATTTATATAACTCATGATTCTATAGGTCTGTTGGAAGGTCTGGGCCAGCTTGATGTATCTCAGCTTATGTACCTGTGGTCCACTGATGGATTGGCTGCTAGCTGGCTGATCTATCTTGGCCACACAGACAGCTGTTCGTCAGAGTATCTTAGTTATCTTTCACATGATCTCTCATTCTTTGACATATTGGCTCAGACTCATTACATAGTAATCTCTGGGTTCTGTGTACAACATAAGGTGGCAAGCCTCCTTGCAAAAGTGCTTTTTAAGCCCTTCCTCACATTAAAGTTGCTAAAGTTCAGTAGGCCAAAACAAGTTATGACACCAGCCGAAGGTCAATATGGAGGACATTGCAAAAGAATGTGAATAAAGGGGAGAATAAATTTGTGTTTATCTTGCTATTTGCCACAGTAAAATATGTCCCAGATAGCCTTTGTGGACTAGTGAGATGGCCATTGAAAACAATAGAGTTTGTGGGCAGATAGTACAAGACTTTGGATTTGTAGGCTTAGTGAGATTGGTAGAGTTGAATCTTCAAAATATTCTTATGAATAAGGTATCAGTCACTGTCAAGCCAGGAGACAGAAACCAGACAGAAATTTTATTAGGGAAAGATTTATATAAAGATTTTTCATTAATAACAGGGTATTGGTATAACAGGGATTGACTACAAGCATAAAGAGAACTCTATAGCACAGAGGAACCGTGGATATATGGAAAAAATGCTACCCACCCACAGGGCTCAGGCAGTATATTGAAGGGAGGGACAGATTTGGGAGAGTCCCATCTCCCCCCAAGGATGAAATTTAGACCTCATTGGAGGGAGTGTAGATGTGACCCACTGGATAGTGGAGAAGTTCACTGAGGAGCACCAAGACAAAGCTGGTGGTCAAGAAACCTTCTAGTAGGGTGCTGATTAAATTCAGCAGGAAGTTGACAGTGAGGAGTGTTGCTGAATTAGCTGAGAAGCTTCTCATGGGGATTTCATTGACACTGGCTATGAGTGAGCTTCCCTGGAACTCCCTTACCTAGCTGAAATTTGCAGGAGAGAAAAGGAAGGAAATCACCAGAACAGGAATAAAAGCCCCTTCCTACAGCAGCAGCCCTTCAGGGCCCTCTACTGGCAAAGCTTAACATTTTGCCAGCTGGCAAAATAGAAATATTTACAAGGTCCAGCTCCAGTTTCACAAGCAGGGCAGTGAAGGGTGGATTTAGAGCTGAGACACAGTAAATTGATAACTGGCACAAAGAGAAAGCACATTTACTCCAAAGATAAGTGGTTAAGCTAATAAATTCATCTGATCATTTCCTATGGGACCCAAATATAAGCAGCAGTTGAATAAAGTTGACCATGACATTTGCAACATACATTTAGAAGAATTAATAAGTTATCTTTGACAATTTTTTAAAATATGGTTTCTTAATATAATTAACATTGAATATTGGATCAGAATGTGATTTTTATCCTATAAATTGCTTTATCATTGTCAATGTCAATAAAATTCCACTTCCACCTGGCAAGAAAGTTCATTTCTCATGTGACTATCTAGTATCATATTTTTTTCACCAGCAAAATATGTTATTTTCACATTGAAAAACATTTTCTTCCTCAATCTTGAGGGAATTTCAGGTGTGTCTTTAATACTTTATGCATATTTGTGTTATTTAGAGTGTGCCTGGAGATGATAAAAATATTAAAAAACTTAGGCTATTACTATTATAAGGTCCATAAGAGTGCACTGGGATAATTCTTTCCATATACCAAAAAGTCAGTTAACTATAGCTAAGTGGCAATGCAACTTTGAAATTGTACCCTAATCTCTTAAACTGGAACTAGAAAAAATATGGAATTTTCGATATGTGGATGACTTGTATCTTATAAGCAATAGAATTAGTATCATATAATTTAGAATAAAGTACCAAAAACTTTCAGAGCTCTTCTCTTGAGAGGAAGTGAATTAGTGACCAGCTGCAGACTTGTTTAAAAGGGAAAGAGAGGGCAATGGAGAAGAGGAGTAGATGAAGGAGCAAGCAGCTTTATTTAGGGTTAGCAGGAAGCTGATCAAGAAAAATGATGTCCAAGAAAAAGTTCTTAAGAGTAGAGGAGTTCAATTTACAAGCAGCTCATGCAGCTCAATAACAAAAAAACAAACAACCCAATCCAAAAATGGGCAGAAGACCTAAATAGACATTTCTCCAAAGAATATATACAAATTGCCAACAAACACATGAAAGAATGCTCAACATCACTAATCATTAGAGAAATACAAATCAAAACTACAATGAGATATCATCTCACACAAGTCAGAATGGCCATCATCAAAAAATCTAGAAACAGTAAATGCTGGAGAGGATGCAGAGAAAAGGGAACACTCTTGCACTGCTGGTGGGAATGTGAATTGGTACAGCCACTATGGAGAACAGTATGGAGGTTCCTTAAAAAACTACAAGTAGAACTACCATACGACCCAGCAATCCCACTACTGGGCATACACCCTGAGAAAACCATAATTCAAGAAGAGTCATGTACCAAAATGTTCATTGCAGCTCTATTTACAATAGCCCAGAGATGGAAACAACCTAAGTGTCCATCATCAGATGAATGGATAAAGAAGATGTGGCACATATATACAATGGAATATTACTCAGCCATAAAAAGAAACGAAATTGAGTTATTTGTAGTGAGGTGGATAGACCTAGATTCTGTCATACAGAGTGAAGTAAGCCAGAAAGAGAAAGACAAATACCGTATGCTAACACATATATATGGAATCTAAGAAAAAAGAAAGTCACGAAGAACCTAGGGGTAAGACGGGAATAAAGACACAGACCTACTAGAGAATGGACTTGAGGATATGGGGAGGGGGAAGGGTAAGCTGTGACGAAGTGAGAGAGAGGCATGGACATATATACACTACCAAACATAAAATAGATAGCTAGTGGGAAGCAGCCGCATAGAACAGGGAGATCAACTCGGTGCCTCGTGATCACCTAGAGGGGTGGGATAGAGACAGTGGGAGGGAGGGAGATGCAAGAGGGAAGAGATATGGGAACATATGTATATGTATAACTGATTCACTTTGTTATAAAGCAGAAACTAACACACCATTGTAAAGCAATTATACTCCAGTAAAGATGTTAAAAAAAAAAAAAAGAGTAGAGGAGCTCAAAGAAAGCACAAATCAGTGCCAGCACAAATCAATGACAGCAAATTAAGTTCATCCTGTTTCTTGATAAGCTGGCCATACAATCAGGCCAGCTTCCTTAAAAAAGTTCGTGATGGGGGCTTCCCTGGTGGCACAGTGGTTGAGAGTCCGCCTGCCAATGCAGGGGACACGGGTTCGTGCCCTGGTCCGGGAAGATCCCACATGCTGTGGAGCGGCTGGACCCGTGAGCCATGGCCGCTGAGCCTGCGCGTCTGGAGCCTGTGCTCCGCAACGGGAGAGGCCACAACAGTGAGAGGCCCGTGTACCGCAAAAAACAAAAAAAAATAAAACAAAAAAATTAGTGATGTTAGTGGGATGACTACAGAGTTATGGTCCATGAAACATACAAGAATTATAAAAGAGGATACAATTATAGAGATGATTGATTAAAATTTGAAATATATGGTAGAGAAAATAAATGAAAATATATCTAAGAAAGTGAAGTTACTAAATTGTAACTATCTTTGTGAGCTCATGCCCTCAAGAATAAATCTATTTTTAAGTTCTATCCCAAAAGTATTCATCTACCCTACCTCTAGAAACTGTTTTCTAAGTGAAATTCAGATTATTCCAAACTTTAGTCTCTAATACTCCTCTCTATTTAAAAGTACCCAGGGTTTTATTGAGAGAAGTTTCAAAATCAACTTTTTATACCAATTTCTAAACTTATTGAACTAAATAAACTTGTTACTTGATATTAAGTTGATACTAAAGGACACATAATTTCAGGAAAAGGCATCAGGTTATAAAAATATGAAAATTCTGTGAAAGGAAAGACAGAAAACATACTATCTGGGTCTGGCAAATAAACCTAGACTTAAAAAAAGAAAGGCTTGGAGAATTATGGCAATATTGGCATGAAGTTGAATCACATTGGAAGTCTCACTCCAGCTCTGTGTCCCAATCAGTAATCACTTATTACATAATAAAAAAATCTGTAATCCAGACAGGCTGTAATGGTATCTTTTTTCTTTTGAGTGTCTTTCACTTATTGTGAGATCTGAAGATAAGTGTGCCAATAGATGGTGTCAGGATTTTGATGCTAGGTTAGATGCAAGTGTAACAATGAGTTTTAGAATAATCATGATAATTTATCTATTTTTTCCATTTTAAAACAGCTTAGAGTCTTTGAAAGAAGTTGATATGTTAAGTTATTGATGTGATTTATACATTTTAGTGTTATTAGTTTTTATAAGTGCTATTTATATACTTAGAACATTTTTGTGTATTAGATTTTTAATTATGTAAACATACTTTTCCATGTACAAAAGCCCTTTGGACATTAAATATAATATCAAATAATATCTTGAATCAATGGGAAGAAAATCTCTTTAATAAGACCTTGATGAAAATGTGATATTTGACCAAATGGTGGTCAGTCTCTTTGACTGGATTAAGTAATGCCTGGCCACAGTAATGCTTTCTCTATTATAGATATAAGATTTTGTTGTGCTGTCAGGAATATTTTTAATTTTCTCCAAAGCAAGATAATTATAAGGACAATACGTTTTTCATTTGAAGACATAGTTTCATATAAAAGCCAGTAAGATATTGTATTTTTTATCTTACAGTTTTCAAGAAAATGTTTCTGCTCTATATGGATGAATGTTGAAAATGAAAGAAGATTTTTAATATTCATGAATGTGCTGGTTTTGATTAATGAGAATATTGTGAATTAATCTTTTTCTACTTTTACTTCATTTCCTTAAACACATATGATTTACTTTATTTGGAATTTAAGCATTAAAAAATCACTAATCACAGTTCAGGTCTGATACCCACGAAGGGGACAAGACAGGGAAGGAGACTTGAATAGGCAAAGCCTCAGACCACATTGTGGCTGTAAGTCTCTTTGGGCTGATGGGGAGCTATTGAGTGACTAGTGCTCATTAGAGAACTCCTGGGACAAGTAGAAGTGACTACCATAGTTAGTTACTGACCAGAAGCAAGCTGTGAAGGGTGTGGCCCTGGCATGAATGCTATAGCAGAGCCTCAAAAAGCAAAAGCCAGAAGCTACTGGCTAACTGTACTCCTCCTGGCAGTTTTCTTCTTTAAGGGGTGATCGTAGTAGCAGTCCTCCATGGCTGCCACACCCTGTGAATTAGGCAGAGAAGAAACTTAACCCCACTTTAAAGAAGTTTCAGATAATTAAAAATGTTCAGTGTAATAAGTGGCAGATTCCCAGGTTTTGGTTGTCTTGTTAAGTGTTTTTGTTTTTTTGCTTTTTTTTTGAAAAGTATTTTTGAAAACCCAGTTGTGGTAGATAGTCTTCAAAGATGATCACTGTCTATTACTTCCATTCCTGTAGGTCAGTCTGTTCCTCACATCCTGAAGTGGAATCTGTGGCCCCTCCTCTTGAATCTGGGCTGGCCTTATCCCTTGCTTTGACCAATAGGACGCAGTTAAAGTGATGTTGTGGGTTTTAAGAGGAAAGGCACCTTCCTCTCTTCCATCTTGGAAGCCAGACATCATGTAAATAGTCTGACCATAACTTCATTCCAATTATGAGAAAACATCAGATAGAACCAAGATAAGAAACATTCTACAAAATAACTGACAAGTTCTTCTAAAAAAGTCACGATTATGCGAGGCAAAGCTGATAAACTGTTACAGATTGGAGGAGATTAAGGAGAAATAACAACTAAATACAATGTGGAATCTTGGATAGGATCTTGAGATCATTAGAGGATCAACTGGTAAAATTTAATAGGATCCATAGTATGGTTAATATTGTGCCTTGTTAATGTGCTAGCTGTAATAATGTAGCAAGGTTGTGGAAGAAGTTAACAGGAGGGGAACCTGGGTGATGGGTGTATAGGAGCTCTCTGTCCTATTTTGTAACTTTTATGTAAGCATAATATTCAAAATAAAAAGTTAAATGTAAAGAAGTAAAAATATATCCAAATGTATCATCTATTATTTCCAGTTTTAGTCTTGAAATGGAGTAAAAACTTCAAGATGCTTAATAAACAAGCTGAATGTAAACAATAGCAACAACCCCAAACCCCCTAATTATTTGTACTTTAGCCCAGACTCTGTCAAGCATATTTATCATATGACAATTACGTATAAGAAATGAAGCATTTAGGAAGAACCCATAATACTAAAGATATGGTTCCTTAACTTCATAGGCTCTAGTATAAGAAATGAATACTTTTAAAGAAAAAAATATATAAAAAGTTCAAATGAGGGGATGATGAGTGCTGTCTGGGCTTCGGGAGGAGAAGAAATTAAACTGAATCTTCAAGGATGCATAAAGTTCAATTAGCAAAAGATAATTCTGAGTTGTGCATGTCATGGGCAAACGAGTGTGCTCTGGAAAGTATAGAAATGATGAGCAAAGCTTTTATCTCCCAGAGTATTGTGTAATAGGATTAAAAGAAATGTTGGAATGAGATTGTACATGATCATGAATACCAGGCCAAGGTATAAATTAATACATTAGTATAATTCTTCAATATGAAAATATTTTCAGTAGGAATTATATATGGAATGCTTATTATGTTAAAGCATTGCACTCAGTGCAGGAGATGCAAAGAAATACAAAATGTGGTTTAAGTATAACTGCTGTTCTTAAAGTGGGCAACTGTCCATCTCTACCTCTTGCAATCTTGCTTATCCTTTGAGGTCCAGCTCAAATGCTGTCTCCTTCCGAAGCTACTCTGTTCAGCAGTAATGTGCTAACAGGTATTCCTCCTTGTACTGAACTTGTGTACATGCCTTGGATGATTTCTTTCACAGACTGAGTTCTTAGAGGACAGAGATGTTTTTCTTCTGAGCCATAAAAGCAACATTGGCAGACACAACTTATGAATGTTGCTGAGAAGACTGCAAGAGGAGTGAATATTTTTGAGGTTGTTGTGGTATTTTCTGCTCTTCTATGTTAGATGCTGCTTTTAGTTACCAGTCTGCATGTCGGCTTTTAGTATCTGAGTCAGACAGCCTGCGTATTAGAATGAAAACTAAAATAATTCAAAGAATGTTGTTCTTTTACTATTCTATACCTAAAGTCACTTAAATTTGCACAACATTTATAAAAGTGGTAGAAAATAATATTTTGCACAGATTTCTATTAATTTAGAGCATTGGAACTGCAACCCACTTAGAATTTAGTTTCCTTTCAGTCGATCTCTTGTATGAGGTGTGACTAGTCCTATTAGTCTCAACACCAAAGCCATTTCTTAACTACAGTTAGAAATGTAGACCTTCTTTTCTCTCTTATGGAACACCGTATTGCTTACTTACACTAATGGTTGAAAACTTTTTTTTGCATAAATGCTTTCCAGTCTCTGATACTATTCTATGCACAAGTTTTAGTTGCTATGGCATTTTCTACTTAGAAGTGAATGATTAGGAAATATAGTTATTTTTTGCTGCATACCTGAATCATAGGTCAGAAGCAATAAAGATACTTAGACAATAAAACATGTAGACAATATCTATGAGACCTGGGTGCCAATTGCTGACATATGGCCAGTGCAACCATATTGGGGAAAGTTATGTGAGATGATTGATCCGTGGTTCTTAATGGTATTTTTTGTTGATTTGCTGCCGATTTTCCTATTGCTCTTTGAGCTCTTTTTCCCCCCTTTTACATATTACACTATTCACAGTCTGGCAAAAATTTGCAGAAAAAGTATCCAAGTGATGGGCTCACAGCAGGTGCTGTATCAAACGAGCCTTGTTCTCTGGCCCTTGGGAAGTCTGCATGGATCAGAGGAATCCAGGGGCTGCCCTTCAGATGACCTGTAGTAAAACTGCAGAGGACATGCTCAGTTTCTTTCCATGGATAAACAAAGTGTAGATGAAATATTTTTGTTAGCTCGAATAGAGGAATTTATCTTATATACCCATGGCCTGTCTGTGCAGTTGATTGAAAATGGCATGAAGTAAATCTTGTCTAATAGATACTTAAAAAGAATATTGTTTAAATATCTAACTGTGTAAAGGTCACTGTTTTACTCTTTGATCTTTGTAGGGATATACTGGTTTCAACTGAATATGGGACAAAAAAAATCACAAGAAATGTGAGGGTCATAGAGTAAAAAAAAATACACTCCCAGTACCATACGTTTGAGACGGTCATCATGAGCTTCAAAAGCCTGACAGAAGTGCCATGTCAATTTTGGATTTTATCCATAGATTGAAGCAATATCAACTTCTTCTAAGTATGGTACTTGGCTGAGACTATACTGATATACATCTTGCCTGTTTATGAAATGTCAAGTGATTTATTTGTTTAATGGGATCTTTATGAAGATTACAATTTGGCAAACATTTGTTGAACATCTATTTGTAAATGGCATTGTGTTAGATGCTAGGAATGCAAAGAAGAGTTGATGTACCCTGTCTTCACAGAGCTTAATATTCAGTCAATTAGTAAAAGTTAATAAGAATGAGAGAAAATAAAAATGAACTAAAATTTTATTCTACTGAAAAGATTAAAGTCTGAACAGTTTTACTATTTGAGGTATCTCAGATCCTTTTTATTCCTCACCAAGGTAAAAGGTGATTTTTTTTCTCTCTCAAGTCTGGTCAGAAGATTAATTTCTTCATGTGGATAATATAGACAGAGTAAAGGAGACTTTATATTATTTTAATTAAAAAAAGAAAAATGTGTTTAATTAATTTTATTTAATGTTTTAATTAATAGCATAATTGATATTGGTGGACCAATATTTAGGTTAATATAGTGAATCATCTATATCTACATAATGATATAGTTCTCAAAACTATAGAAATATTTATTAGGCTTATTTTCTTCAAATCAGAAGGGAGCATATGATACTCTTACAGATATCCATTAATAATTATGATTACAGAATTCAGCTTTATGGAGACAACATTTTCGAAAACTTCAAATAAATGTCCAGCTCTACTTTTCCCAGAAAAGAACATACAATTAAAATTTCTCCTATTCCAGATGTAAAAGAAGGCGGCATAAACTTTACCCCCCAAGTAGTTTGATACTTCCCATAATTTTTGTAATATATTAGGAAAATGTTGACAATATGTTTATTAAACATCACATAGGTTTTATTTTTATAAATATGCAAGATAATGTAGTTTACACATTTTAGACATGCAGTCTGTTGTGACATAGGGGGCAATTAAGATTAAAACCAGATAAAAACGGACTGAAGATTGATACCTTGTGAGTGGCAGATGCAATTTGCCTGTGATTTCATATAGCTGAAATACTTCAGAATACTTGCATATTTATGCATGCCTTCTCATTGAAGTAATGATAAAGTGTGACTCATCATACAAGCAAGCCATTGGGTTTTCACTTTGTAAGACCAACACTTACTGGGAAGATCACATATTAATTTTGAAGTGACCTGAGCTTATATGAGGTTTAAACTAGTTTAGAATATGGTTTTCAAAGTGCTTATTGTTTCAGGTTAGTCATTCTCATAATGATACTATCATATTTTTAACCTCAATACCAGGTAGGTATTGCTACTTCCTTCTACCATTTTCAGTCCACTGCTTTCTTGTCATGACAATTTAGGTAGGTTAAGTCATATGTTTTATAGGAATTTAGAATTTCAAGTCTTTCTTTAAAATATTATATAACCTTGAAGCTTATTTTTGAGGACACTGGTTAATAAAAACATTAAAATTGTAACAAAAAATTTTGAAAAATTCTGTGAAAAAGAAAGGTACATTGAATTGAATTGTATCTACTAACAGGCAAAGAAACATTCATACTGTCATAAGAAAAGAAACCCTGATAGTATGAGCTAAATGCTAGTATGAGATAGTCAAAACAATCATCTCTGAGACATTCATGCTAGCAAAGAATATGTCAATATGGACAAGTCAAAATAGGGGAAAACTGAAACAAAAAATGTATGTGTGTCTTCATTGCATAGCTTTTATAGTGAAACTTAGCTACTTCAGCCTAACTTGGAAGAAAATAGCCAGAATTATACACTCTTTTAAAATTCATGTAACTGAGAAATTTTAACACACTTATAACTTTAACAAGGCCTAGTAGGAGTCCGTAAAAGACATAATCTGTATGAATGGCTAAGAATTATTCATGATCAGTAAATTGATTATAAATGGATGCATGTGTGATACTATGGGGGGCAATTCAGCAAATTTATTCTTTTAAGTTGTTTAAAACTGTCTCCTATAATCTTAGTTGTACCATTCATTTGCTAAGAAAATGTTTGCTTCAAAGAAAACACAAAGGTAGACATAATACCAGTTTCGGCTGAAAGGACCACAAAATCAGAAACGTCAACATTCAATTTAGTGAGAGCATCATGTCTAATAGTTAAGAACTCACAGTACTTGAAATAAAATAACTAATTTTTGCTATAAAGATCTACTTAGGTTTTTTCCTCCTATTTTTCTCTTAGGAGTAATTTCCCCTATTGTTTATGGGCCACATGATCACACCAACTGATACATACAAGGCTAAGCAAGACTAGCCTCTCTTTCGAGCCATTGACTGTCTGGCTCCTATCTTCCCAGTTGGGTAGCAGGGAAGTGGGGGTAGCTGCATGCTTAAAGATCTTTCAGGATCTGCAGGAGGGGATTAAGTAGGGACATATACACTCAACCTTAAAGCAGTGGGGTGAAATATTAAAATTCAAATTGTATGTGTACATAAACATTTCTAACTATTCCTTGAAATGCAAACTTAACTAATTTAAAAATAGAAATGTTTTCTCTCTCATACTGTTGAGGACTGCATAGGAGTAAATTTTCCTACAAAGTCCTTCATGTACTTTCTCTCTCCCTTTTTTTCTGGAACTACATCAGGTATTAGAAATTAGAGGATTCCTTGCAGACTGAAGAGAAGGCTTAAATATATTAGTTACTCTTGTGAAATATGAAGAAAAAACTTGTTAGGAAGTGGAATTTCTGGCAAAATAACCCAGTGTTAGCTCTATCCTCCACTGTTATGAACCAGTAACTAACATATATATTGGTTTCGCAGATTCAGTGAACTTTCTAGAATGGATTTCTAAGATGAGAGTTAATGGAAAGGCATTTTTCCCTGTTTTTTTTTCCCCCCTAGTACTTGACCACTTTATTTGGCTGAATGTCAACAATAGTTACAGCTAGCTAAACTTAGATGGTCCTTTTATTACCTATAACTTTAATCCTCAAAGTGTGATTTTTGGACTACCAGCATCAGCACAGATACCTCAGCATTACTTCAGAACCTGTTAAGAAATGCCAGTTCTTGGGCTTTATCCAAGACCTACTGAATCAGAAACTCTGGGGGTGTGGCTTATCAATCTATGAATTCTCCTCCAGATGATTCTGATATGTGTTAAAGTTTGAGAACCACCACTCCGCATGATGGGTGTGGGCCATGGAATGTCATTTGTCATGAAGTGAACGTATCCACTTTGCTAGTACACTGTAAGCCATGTTCTATTTGCGTGAAACATTGCTTTAGAGAGCGTCGTATTTCCTTTCATTTCCCTCTGTAGCAGAAAATAAATGTGTTAATTTCCAGTTGATTTCCAGGCAGTAATTATTATGAGATTGACATAAATATTTTCTAAATGTTACACAGATATCTAAAATTCTGATCAAAACATGTGTCTTTATCTATAAACTGATATTTAAAAAGAAATCCCATAGTACAAATTTTGACCAACGTACTATCTTCCAGATGTTTTGAGCACCCTTTGGGATGTAGCTCATTTCAAGGTCTGTATAGTAGAAACAGATCGCACATTTATAGAGCCAATGACTAACTGAATTCTCTCAAAAATGGTGTGAGGCTTTTATGTCTGAGTGTGCTCTGTGTTCTGCTATTTTGGCAATGAGATATCAACAATGACACTCTCATAGCAGTAGAACCATGCTTTCACCATATGGGTTATACAGCTTAGCACTGTGTCCTTTGGCTACATTTAAAAGCTTCGGTTTAAGAAGATAATAAATGAGGTCAACTTGAACAGGCCATAGACCACGTCATAGATTAAATATTTTCCTTCAGCTTCACTGGCACCTTATTTAGGAATCATACCCAAAAAAAAAAGCCATTTAGTCACAGTACTTCACTATTAAAAGTGCTCACAGAATTTAGATACTGCCAATGTGCCAACCAAAATTTGATTTATAAACATAAAGTTAAGGTTGTTAGCTTCATAGTCTATAGTCAATAAAAGTCTTTATTACTTCTAAGTATGTTTGATTTGAAACTTTATTTTTTATTAGTTTTATATGTTGACTCTCCTTAAAGAAGTCAAGGAACGATAGAAAGATCACTCAAACAGTATTTGTTGTAATACTAATAACTCTCCGGGAGCAGGAAGTGGGAGGTCTAAGATGGGTAAACAGAAAAAGGCAAAGAGGTGGGAGGTGAAGTGGATCAGATGATCTTGGCTGGTGATAGACAAATCTAGACACACTCTGTTCCAGGTCTGGTGCAGCGGGAAACTATGTAATCTAGTTGGAGCAGGAGGTTGCATTCAGCATGGATTGATAATGCTAATGAACATCTGGTCATTCTGACGACAATTGGTCAGTAACCAGTTATTTGGTTATTAAGTGGAACTTGATTTTTTTTTTTGGAAGACTAAATCTAACCTAGTTATTAAATAAAAAGGGTCATACAATGATCACTTTGTTTAAAATCAATTTTGGAAAGGATTTTTCTTGCAAGAAAAGCCACTGATGTTAGCATCATGAGGAGGGGAAACCTAATTCTCATTTCCAGATAGCTCATCTTTTCTATTCTGCCTGACCCTCAGCTGAAGGAGATCCTTTCAATCACTGGCAAGGAGAATCCCTCAAGCTTATTTGATATACTCTTTCTATGAAAGTTGTAGTTAAAAGCAGGACCAGCACTAAACAGGTCAAGGTAATTTGCATTGAGCAAAGTTATTAATTAACTGTTGTTGATCTTCAGTTGAACTGAAGTTTCATTTGGGGGAACGTATTTTCGTAGAGATCCTTTAACATCTGGAAGATGATGTCTCTCTGGGTATTTAGAAATCAACTGAGAACTGTTCTGTTCATATAATTGCTTGAGCCAGGCAGCACACTCTTCCATGTGATATTAGGATCAGGCTATGGTCAGTGGGGGAGGTTGGTGATTCCACAAACAGCACTGTGTTGACAGAGTCTGCTGAGAAGTGGGTTAGTTACTATAGGTTAATTTTATTATGGAAAGTTTACTGGGATTGATTTCACCTTGAAAGAACTTCCTTCTAGGGATAAATAGATCTCCAGAAAGAGTGAATTCATCAATTATTACATCAAAGTGACCATCTGAAACTTACCATTTTTAGGTACAGAATATCTGGCTCATTTACTTAGGAGATATGCTTATTTTCAGCAATGTATTGCCGGCATCCAAAGAGTTAATTATTTTAAATAGAGACCAGCATGAACTAGCTTATATAAATGGAAAGCATTATTATAATGCTAACTGGGAGACTTCCCAGACTCCAAGTGTGGGAATGCAGGTGAACCTCAGAAAGGATTTAGAAACCTCCCAGAGCTTTTTCTCTCAATCTTTGTTTAGCTTCCTTTGTGTATGTTTATTTTACTCTTAACTTTTGGAAAACTAATATTCCTTGTTTCTTAGTTCATAATGATTATATATTATTTTCCCTAGTTCATCAATTTATATATTACAAATCTAGAGTCTAAATTAATGTCTCTTAGTTCCAGTTACACATTCTCAGGACACAGAGCATGATAGATCCAGGTTAGATAAGGTGTTTACTTCTTATCCATTCAGTTCTGGCAGGGGAGCCACTGTGGCTGTGTAAAGTTTGGGTGGGAGGAATTTCTCAGAGCAGAGACTCCAGGTAGGCTCATCAAGATGTATGTATTACAAGGAATGAGAATAATATAGCAATCAGGAATTGGCAAAACAAAAGCAAACAACAATAACACCTCTTCCATAAAATCTTGCTCTACGATGATTACAATAAAAATAACAGTTGGTATGTTCTTTGCAATTATTACAATGTAGTAGATAATGAAGATGTCTGGTCATTTAAATATGAATTCTTTTTCATTTAGCTGTATTAGTTTAGCTATTATTAATATATTGCATAGTACTAGAATTAAATCTAACAGTGCCATGTAATTCAGACTTTGTTTACATGATATGTAAAGGTACTTCAATTATTAGAAACTATATAAAATCATTTAAATATACTATATTTTATATTTTAATAGAAATTATAAATATTTTTATTAAAAAGCTCAGCTTTGATAAGCACTGAACAACTGGAAATAAATTAAGGCATATCATAAGAACACATTTAAAGAGTAAACTATACCTCAGTAAAGTTGAGAAAAACAATGAAAAGTAAATTAATAAAAAATATGTATAAGAATTTATAGTTCTGGAATCAAAATACTGCTGGGAGAATTTAGAAAATGATGGAATTTCAATAATGAAAACGTGAACATTATATTATTTATCATTGCATTCCTGGCACTTAGCCTAGAACTAACATGTAGAAGACACTTAATAAAGTTTGTCAAACAAATAAATGAAGTTAAAAAATACTCCTGATAATGATGATGATAGCAAGATGGCAGAATAGGAAGCCTAGACCTTGTTTCCCAACAGAGACACTGACTTAACAAAAATATATGGTCCAAAAAGCCTTTATGGGAACTCCAGAAACTAGTTAAGAAATTATTGGACCCCAGGCAGACTCAAAGCCAAGAATAGCCATATTGAAATGAGGAAGAAAAGCTATTTCATTTCACCCACTGTATCCCTTCCCCCAAGCCAACACAGTTTAGTGTGATCTGGAATAAATAACCAACTCACAGCTTCTCCTTTAGGGAAAGAAAAGAGTGGAATATACCTCCAAAATTCTGACTTTCTGGATAGTGTTCCAAGGGACTGATATCTGTTTCACCTGACTCCCAGCATTGATGAAACTGGCATATTTGAATGCCTGGGGAGCTACTGAGAAAAAAAGAAAGCTGAGTTGTTGCAGTGACAGAGAAATTGCATTACTGCAGATAGACACCAGAAGGAGCAAGAGATCACAAGCTCCTGAAGGAGAAACATGTAAACCTCTCTAATTGGAAAATTACATGTATAGCCCTAAGAAGATGCATCCCCGGAAAAGGTTTGAGAGACCCACAGAATATTTAGACAGGCTGATTGGTGGAGGTTTTCTCCTGTAAGAACCTAGTTCATAAATACTGAGAGAGGTGGTTGTTTATCAGGAAAACATGACCCAATCAAAATATCAGAATAAATCTCCAGAAACTGACCCTAAAGAAATGGAGACCTATGAATTACCTGACAAAGAATTCAAAATCATCTTCTTAAAGAAACTCAGTGTGCTACAAGAGAGCACAAATAAGCAAATATTAGGAAAGTGATTCATGAACCAAATGAAAATATCAACAAAGAGGAACAAAATAGAACCAAACAAATTCTGGAGCTGAAGAATACAATAAGTGAAGTGAAAAATTTCCTCAAGGAGTTTTACAGTAGACTTGATCAAGTAGACGAAATAATTAACAAACTCAAAGACAGGTCATTTGAAATTATTGAGTCAAAGGAACAAAAAGGAAAAAGAATGAAGAATGGTGAAGAAAGCCTAAGGGACTTATGGGATACCATCAAGGGGAGCAAAATACACATTATAGGAGTTCCAGAAGAAGAGAGAGAGAAAAGAGCAGACAGCACGTTTAAAGAAATTATGGCTGCAAACTTCCCAGATCTGGGGAAGGAAATGAACATCCAGATCCATGAAGCTAAAAATATTCCAAACAGGAATTTAAAGAAATCTACACTAACATAACATTGTTAAAAATCAAAAACAGAATTTTGAAGCAACAAGAAAAAGTGACATTACATACAAGGGAACTCCCATAAAACAATCAGCAGATTTCTCAGCAGAAACATGCAAACCAGAAGAGAGTGGAATGATATGTTTGAACTGCTGAAAGAAAAATTGCCAACTAAGAATATTATGTCAAGCAAAACTGTCTTTAAAATGGAAGAAATAAAGACCTTCCCAGATATAAACTCCCTCAGTGTTGGTTTATCACCACAGAACTTGCTTTACAAGAAATGCTAAAGGGAGTCCTTCAAGTTGAAACTAAAGGATGCAACACAGGAACACAAAAGCATATGAAAATACATAGCTCCCTGCTGAAGACAGATATATAGACAAATACAGAATCTGGCAATATTGTAACAGTGGTGCTTATATCACTTTTAATTCTGATCTAGAATTTAAAAGATAAAAGCATAAACAGTACTATAACTGTAAAACCATTAATGGACACAAAATATAAAAAGATGTAATTTGTGAAATTGATAATATAAAGGGAAGATGTAAAGAAGAGTTTCTGTATGAAATTGCAGTTACACTGTTATCAGTTTAAAATATATTCCTATAACTATAAGATGTTTTGTATAATCTCCATGGTAACCACAAAAAATATCTATAGAAGATACACAAAAGAAAATGAGAAAGAAATCAAAGCACTTTACTACAACAAAAATAAAAATCAATGAAACACAAAAGAAGGCAGCAAGAGAGGAAAAGAGGGACAAAATAACTAGAAGACATTCAGAAAATAACAAAGTGACAATTAGTAAGTCCTTCCCTATCAGTAATTACTTTAAATATAAATGGATTAAAGTCCCAAAAGACTGAGTTTAGTGGCTGAATAGATAAAAATCAAAACCAAACTCTATTCTGTATATAGTTTATTATTTGTCTAACTTTATTAAAAAAATTAACAGCTTTATTGAGATAATTCATGTACCTACAATTAACCAATTTAAAGTGTACAATTCAATGGTTTGGGGTATATTACATCACTAAGTTTTTGAAATTAAAAAAGATATTATTGAATAAATTTGATGTGTAAGCTTAAGATGTACAGTGTGGTTACTTTGTAATATGCCAGTATAGCAATATTTATCATATTATATTACATAACTATAGTGCAGTATTATTGTCTATACTCATTATACTGTGCATTAGAGCTCTATGGTTTATTTTCTACTTGTTACAGGTTTGTACCCTTAAACACCATCACTCTTCTCTCCCCTCTCCCCATTCCCCAGTAACCAGCATTTTACTCAATTTTAGAGGTTTAACATTTTTAGATTCCACATGTAAGTGATATCATACAGTACTCGTCTTTCTCTGTGTGACTTATTTCACTTAATATAAAGTGTTCAAGTCCACTCATGTTGTTGCAAAGGTAGGATAACTTTCACGTGGCTGAATAATATTCCATGGTATATATGTTTCACATCTTTGTACATTCATCCACTGATGGGTATTTAAGTTGTTTCCACATCTTGGCTATTGTGAATAATGCTGCAATAAACATGGGGGTGCCTATAACAGCTTGAAATCCTGTTTTCACTTCCTTTGCTTATATACCCAGAAGTGGAATTGCTGGATCATATGGTAGGTCTGTTTTAAATTTTTTTGAGGAATCTCCATGCTGTTTTCCACAGTGGTTGGACCAATTTACATTCCTACTAATAATGTATAAGTGTTCCCTTTTCACCACATCCTTGCCAGTACTTCTTGTCTCTTTTCTTGATGATAGACAGTCTAACAGGTATGAGGTCATATCTCATT